>NW_019384322.1:674166-802971 GCF_000671375.1 Centruroides sculpturatus
ATATATATATCCAATGAAAATTTTCTTTAAGAAATTTATATGCTACATATATTTTCCATTCCCCACTTTTAAAAAAAATTAAAACTAGTCAATCAGAAAAATTAAATTTTATTATATTTCTCAGTTTAATAAAAAAAAATTTATGCATAATGTAATTCTAATAGATGGTAAAGATAGTACTTTCCTTAGTTTTTCATTTTATTAACTTTATATCCATCATAAATCCAATCAATAAAGATTAATAAAATAAGAGAAATTCCTAAAGTAGCATTTTTTTTCCCTTCTATATTAAAATGATGAAAGATATACCAAATCAAAGAACTGATTAGCAAAGGAGTATGTCAATTTTTCTGAAACTGAGATAACTGGATTAAATACAATATTAATTTAAAAACTCGAATTTGTATTAGGATAATTTCAATTTTTTTGGTTAATATTAAAAAAAATATGAAATTAAATTAAGTTTATACTGCAGACTGATTTGACTTGATGTAATTTTTATTGAAACAAAATATTTATCTCTATATTAAACTGATCATAGCAATCTGAATAACATATTAAGTCTAATCATTCAAACAACTATATTTCTGTTACTATAATAATAACTAAATTACAGAAAATAGCCTAAAAGTAGGCAATTAATATCTTAGTACATGATAATAGTTAGGCTTTATAATAGTATATGCTTTATAAGTTTATAATAGATAATAAAGTTATGTTTATACAATTGCTGTATTATTAAAAATTAATGTCTTGTAAATATTTTAAAACATAAATGCAATTTAAAAAATCTTAGATGCATTTTGCATTTATGATATACTGTACTATCTTATTGATTTAAAATCCAGTATTCTATATAATAAAAAATTCAATCATTTTCAAAATCTGTAATTTTAATATCATTAACAGTGAATTTTAATTAGGGAACCAACAACTGATGAAAAAATAATTATTTTCTATATGACATTAATGTTAACATTGTTTTAATGTGATGTTATTATCTAATCTTTTATTGTTAGCAATCAATCATGCTCCATGCATAAGGCCAACAGAATTACCATCAAAATCTTAAAAATTCAATAACAAATCTGATCTCTAATTTCTTAATTTGGGATAAGTTACTTCATTATTACAAAGTTCAATATGTCTAGAATTACATTTCTGTAATGAATATGTGATGAATGAAAAGATGAAAAAATTTGAACCAAATTAAGATAAAAAGTATTATGAGAATTTATAAATTTATTCACAGAAATCTATATCAATGCAAAACAAATTTGATTATTTTATCATATATTCTGCATCAGATTTCATTATAAATTATTTTGTTAATATAATTTTTTAACATTTTTCATACAGAAAATTTTTAAAAAATTATTAAAATAATAAATTAAGGCAAAGCCATACTTCTTAGATTTCTTATGAAAGACTACTAGCTCTAGCTATAATATATTTATAAAAATATTTTTAGAGTGAATTGCTGATTTAACACATTTTCATATTAACTTCAATTTTTTTTTAAAAGATGAAATAAATAATATATTTAAAATTAATTTCTAGAAAAAGTATTATATGTTTCTGATATTTCTGATACATCATAAAAAGATTTTTACCTAATGTCTTAATTACATCTGAAGTAGGACTGGGAAGACTTAAACCATGAGAATTTTCAGCACGAACTAAAAATATATAACGGGAATCAGGACGTAAATTTTGAACTGCATATGTTTCTCCTGGAACTCTGTGTGCTGCTGTAACCCATCCACTTTGTAAATCACTACTGTAATATTCCACTATAAAAAAAAATCACATTTAAATTATATTAATTAACAATAAATTATTTTAAAATATTAATTTCACTTTTTCTACAAAACTTTAATTATTATTCTAAATAAACATAAAACTAAATTAGTGTGAAAAATTTACTTGTAATTGCAATACTTTTCATAGTTAAAAGTATTTTTAAGACTAATTTTTCAGAAATTTTTAAGATAAAAATACTTAATCTTAGATTTTACTTTAAAAGTATCATATTATGTAAAAACTATAGTTTTTGTCATTGGAAAAGAGATAAAAATAATAATTTATTGCTATTTCTTTATAAATATTTCATTTTTTTCTTTTTGATATTATGTAGATAATGTAATATAATAATGTTTTGGAATAATGATTGCTTTCTTTATTATGTTTTACTTTTTCAGTTATAACTTAATTTTAAATAAACATATTTCCATTTATGTAATTAAAATAGGAAGAACACATAATATGTAAGAATTTGTTAATTTACCCGTATATCCAATTAGAGACGACCCTCCTGTCTTTGAATTCCGATGCCACATCAAAGTTACCAAAGTTTCAGTAATATTCACTGCCGTTGGCTTAGAGGGAGGACCAGGAAATGTGGATGGATCGGGTGTTCTGTGAAATATCACATTAGGATTTCTGGGAGCTATAAATTGTAATTAAATAAAAAATTTATTCAATATAATACTTTTATATCAATTTTCATCTAATGTGGAAAATTTGTTATATTTTAAATTCAATTATTGTATATTTATTATAACTTTGAGATTTAAAAAAAAATTAGCAGAATTAATTACATTCAACTGCTAGAGAAGCACTCCATGATGTCTCTCCACTTTCACTAGATGCTGTACATGTGTACATTCCTGAATCTGATGGTTGTAAATCTACAATGAAACATTTTTATGAGTAATTCATTAAATAAGAAGCAATTTCTAAAGATAACAACAAATTAAATTAGTAAATGTAATAACTTATTTGCAGATAAACAATAATGCTTTATTTATAAAAAGGTAATTTTCATTAAAGCATTCTGCACAATATAACAGTAATATAATTGCATTTAATATTTTTCTATATAAAATAATTCAATATTAATATATCTTTATTTGAAATGATGATATAATTCATCTTAAGCTTAACTTCATTATAATTATAAATCAATTTTCACAATTAATATCTAACCAATTCATTATTTTATTTTTAAAAAAGAATGGTTTTAATATTTAAATTTAAAACAATACTTTTAGTGATTTTATTTTTTCTTTATCTTAAGCTTCAGTTAATTTCATATTAAGAATGAATTTTCTTAAATATCACATATCTAATTATTTTTATATATAAGATCCGCAATAATCATAACAGAACTTAACAAGATATATTTAGAGACACAGCTGTCAAAGTCAAAAGGGAGGATCTAGAGATGCTTTCCTGGGCCTTAAAAACTTAGAGGCCCATAGTGGTTTAATCCCTATAAATTAATGCTATTTTTTTTTATAAAAAATAAAATCTTCAAGCTTGCTATTTATTTAAAAAAAATAAGCATTCTACATATTTTATTTGTTCAAAAAATTAGGCAAAAGGAGGGGGTCTACTCTATTTCCAAGCTTCATACCAAGCTTTCAATGACTCTATTCAGAAATATATTTTAAAATACGTACATTTAAAAATACTAATATGACTTACCATCAATTTGTAATGTACCAGAATCTAGGACCACAAAACGTGGATTATTTGTGGGAACTGGAGATGTATTCATTAACCATCTAATAGTTGGATTTGGAGTTCCAGATGCTTCACAAGGTAACATAGCCACAGTACTTTGTGGTAGAGTTTGATTGGCTGGACCCATACGAATAATAGGAGGAGGAAGATCTGCAACAGCTAAAAATGATAAATGTATTTAATTCATTCACTGTAATGTTTAGTACATGTGTACACAGTTTAAATAAAAGTAAAAAAAGAAAAAACTCAATTTTTATTTCTTTTGTGTTAAAACTTTGTAGTATTTACATTCTCTATACTATTTTACATGTGTATGATGCTTGTGTTTAATGAATAAATTATGCTAGATTGTAAAAGTTATTTAATTTTATAAATAACAAAATTTTAATAATTATTAGAATTAAGAAAATAACTTTAAAGTTCATGACAATTGTAATAAATGAAGAATAATAAACTGTCACATCAATTAAAATAATCAAGATCATACTTAGATAACATTCTTACCAGTTACTTCCAAATATGCTTTAGACATTGTTGAGCCTATTCCTGATAAAACAGAACAAACATAATATCCACGATCTTCTTTCATTACCCCATTGATGATAAGCATCCCTTCTCTTGTAACAGAAAATCTCCCATAAGATCTTTCAGGAAACATTAATGCCTATTGAGAATAGAATACTTCATTTAAATCTATTACAATCTAATAAACTATCAATACATATATTTAAATACTCTGATAATGACTTAATACAGACATTTAAACAGATACTATTATTATAAAAACTGAATGGAATTGTAATTATAACATACTTGATTTCCTTCTCTTGTCCAAAATATAGAGGGAGGAGGATTTCCAGTTGCAACACATTCAAATTTAGAAATTCCATTTAGTCCAACTCTTTGATCTTTCGGTGTTACTAAAAATGTTGGTCTAGCTATTAAAAATAAATATGTAATTGTTATTCTAATAAATTTCAGGATTAATTGCATTTAAAAATCAAATTATTGTATTATGAAAACATAATTCTTAAATTTACTTTACAATTTTAATTAATTAAATTATAATTGATCCTAGTTAAAAACATTTTAATATTATAAATAATAAAATTAGAAAAAGGATAAATGCTAATTAAATAAATTGTTTTTAGTAATTAGATTATTTAAAAGAAATTTTCAAAACATAATTATAAAGTTCCATTAAGATAAATCTGATTAAATTAAATCTGAATTTATAATTAGAAAATACATTATGATTTTTATAAAACAAGTAGAATGTGAATTCTCTGTGGTTTATTAAATGTACTAATTATGACAAGTAAAACTTGAATTTTAGAAATGATTTAAATAAAGTAAACATTAACTAATTGTTTACATAATTTAAACAAATCTTTGAATAATTTTGATTAATTTGGAAAGAATTAAATTTGAGGATTTTCTAGAATTTGTGATAAAATGATGTAGCTAATGTCAAAACATTTTAATGATGCCAATTAAGTATTTTATATATTATATAAACATTTTATTTTATTTATAACATACAGAAATATGAATAATTAAATTTTTTACTTTTATAAAAAAAAAAAATTTAATTCAATTCTCTGCATATAAATACATATTTTTCAGGAAAATAACTGTTAAAATTATTTTTAAAAGTTATATAATAAATATTTAAAAGTATATAAATTTTATTATATAGAAAAATAGTTTAAATATTTTAGTTTTGCTACTTTCCAATTTCTGTATGCAATAAAAATTTACATATAATAATACATCCAAAATATTGTTGATCCATTGAAATGCAACAAAGTACTAAATATTTCCAGCATATAAATAGAAAGTTTTAATGCATTCTCAAAGTATATAGATAGGTGGAGGGTGAACAATGCCATCTTTTGGGATGAATAAAAAGAAAAGACTTTCAACAGAGATCTGACAGGGCTTGAGGCTATTGTGTTTAGTAGGTAGTAAAGCATTATCATTCAATGAAAGTCTGGTAACTGACTACAATCTAAAACTTAGCTAGGAAGCATTTGCTAAAGGCAATTTTATGAGAGATACAATTGTTGCATAATGATATAATTTTTCTTACTGGCTTTTATTTGCATGGCATATTTAATTTCTATTTGATGAATACACTTTATAATTTATATTTATCAACTTATACATAATATAAATAAATAATTATTTATGATTAATAATTTCTTCATAGTAATTTTACATACATGTTCTTAAAATGAAAATAATTCATAGAAGAATAGTTAATTTTCTAGTGTTTTTCAGAAATTTAAAATGCTAGCTATTTAAATCCAGCTATTGTAATATTTTTTTAATTCAGAAACTAATTTTACTTTTGTAAAATGAAAAAAGAAATATAGTAATTTTTAATTTATATGACAATTGATTTATATTCATTGCAGAAAAACTTTTCAAATTAATAAAAATTCAAATTATGGAGGGGAACTTAATTTGAAGGATTTTTCTGAAGAAAAAGTGTTTCCAATTTCACAGAAAATTCAAATCAAAACCGAGTTTTTTTTATGCATTATATAATTTAAATTTTTCAAAAAATTCAAATTTTACTAATAATTTTTTTTGTAAAACAGATCTTAATAATTGATATGATATTTCCTTTTGATTCTATCAATAAATTTTACATATTTATACTTAATTTAGTTTTCTTAAGTAAACAATACACATAAATTATTGTTAAAATTTACAAAAAATTTTCTTGGGAGACAAACTTAGCAGCAGTCGTGTGTTTGCATAATTTACTTATATCATTTAATAATCTCTCTATGTTTACAAATGCTATTCATTGAAGAGCAAACAATGGTAAAGAATATAATAAACTCAATGAAAATAATTCAGGGGAGTCTCTGTATAACCTGTGCTATCTTTATAGCCACTCTATCTAATGCCATTGACCTTAATTATTATTCTCTAAGAGTGAAGTGTTACAGCTGTAAGAATGAGGAGGAGTTCTGTTGGAATTTGGATTGGACATTAGCAGCCATGGTTGAGACAATATGCTGATGTTACGGTAACTTCAGTTTATTTAATTACACTTTCGTGCCCTGAAGCATTCATTAAGGCAGCGTTCTGCGAAATTACTGTCAGAAGAGAGGAAGAAATGCATGCAAATGTGGACAATTCTTGTGCTTGTGTCTCAAATACTGATATAAACTGTCATTTTTAAAATGAATTGCTGATATTAGGAATGAACTAGTCTTTATTCTTATTAAGAAGTTGAAAAAAAAATGTGTAAATATATTAAATATATAAATATATAATAGATACATATAATTTCTTTTTTTTTTTTGTCTATATCTCTAAGCTATTTTTACAGATACAATTTGTTTATAATTTTTAAGCATAATTTTTAAAAACTTGTTTATCTTTTATTAGAATTCAAGCAGATAAAATAGTTTTGATTATAAATTTCACTTACAATGAACAGTTAAAGTTGCTGAAGATGAAATGGAACCAACTGGATTTTCTGCTTCACAAATATAAACACCTTCATCTGCTGGGGTTACGCTTTTAATGTTCAAACTTTTATCATCTTGAATCTGGGCTCTGAAATTTAATTTTAGACACATATTAGTTATGGTAGATTTTGAAGTATAACATCTTTAGAAATGCTACACATGGTTGTATCTTGACTTCATGGTTAGTTTAATAAATTATCATGTTTTTCAAGCAGTTTTTTTGCTGCTTACACCCTCTCAAAAACTCCAAATTTAGTAAGTAGGTTCTGTAATTTATATCAGAGTTTTNAATTTAAATTAAATGAAAAATACATAAAGTGATGTCTTTATTATTAATATATATTTACAGTAATTAAAATTTTAAGTAAAAAAACTAATACAAGTACATGGCTGGTGTTATTCACATTTAATAAATATAAAAAATATAAATTTGACTTTACAAAGATAAAACTTTGTACGAACAGCAAAAAAGAAGGACTAAATGCAAAGTTTTATCTTTGTAAAGTCAAATTTATATTTTTTATATTTATTAAAAGTAATTAATTAAAATTATTAAAATATTTGAGATATTTGAACATTTTTTAAACTAATATCTAAAATATGTTATGATAACTATTTCCAAGTACTTAAGTCTAATTTATATAAAGTATTTTAGAGTGTTTAGATTAATAAGATAAAGAAAAAACATTTGAATTTAGTTATAATTAATTGGATTATTATATTATATTGCTTTCTCTGTAAAAGAAAGGTATATAATATTATATATACCTTGCAATGGGCATTTTACCATCCTGTCTTCTCCAGGTTATTGTCGGTAAAGGATCTCCACTGACTCGGCATTCAAATTCCACATCCTCGTTGGAAAGTGCAGTAATATGTTCTGGTTCTCTAATGAAAAATGGTTTTACTGTAATTAAAAACAAAAAATTCTATTAGTTATAATTCTTCTTTATAGGGTATTAATTTAACAATTATAGTATAAGAAATAGAAAATGTTCAATAGTGAATATCTAATGAGATTTTGATGATTGGGTGGAGTTAATGGAGTAATTTTTCCAAACACACCCAACATTACACTACTTCCTACATTATAATCAATAGACACAAGTATATACATATATATATAAGATCTCTCAAAACAGGATATATATATATTTTTTAATACCACCCTTATTTCAGATGGATACTTTAAATATATATCATTTCAAACAATAATGATACAGTACAATATTTATGATATTATTTGCTCAAACCTATAATCAGTTTTAGAATCATCAATTAATTTACTCTAACAAATACACTTGAGCATTTTTCATCTAAATTACCACATTACATTTTATTGCTCATTTTGGTCAATAATTTAGATATAATTGTTCTTTTTTTCTTTTTAATGCTAATAAGACAAAGAAAACATTTGAATTTAGTTATAATTAATTGGATTATTATATTATATTGCTTTCTCTGTAAAATAATGTTATTGTTTTGGAAACTATTCTTTGGTTTTTTAGAATTTACAAAAGCATAAAGTGAAAGGAATATTTATTTAATGTATATACACTTAAAAAAAATCTAATCTTTTGATTATTGAAATTTAAAATTATTTTTAAAATTATATTTGATTAATCTAATTAATATATATTATCTTCTCATGCTTGGTTTTTATTAATAAATTTATGAATATTTTTATTTTTTGATTTATATTTGTTTCAAAATTTTTATTGTAAATATATTTGTATAAAATTTATAAATAATTCAATGTAGAGTAAAATAAACAGGTAAATTTTAAAAATAACGGCTGTAGTATATTAAAATAAATTCTTAGTTTCAAACTAGAAGAAAAAAAAAAAATACAGAATTGACAACAAATGCTAGTTTTCCTGTAAAGATTCCATCTAAAATTACATCCAAATTCCTTCTTAGTTCTTCTATTTATGTCATGTTAATAAAAATTTGTTCTGTACAAATGTCTACCAATAAACATATATTTGACAGATAATTCTTGTAATACTGGTACTGTATTTAAAAAAAAAGAAACATTTTATTTATTAAAATTGTGCTTTTAGTGATGCTATTTTATTAAAATAAGATATAAATTTCATTATATTCAAAACAACAGAAGCAAAACTCCACTAGATTAAATCATATTTTTAATCTTTAAATCTTTTTTTGATAAATATGGGTAGAATTCAATTTTAAAATATTAATAATTTTAAATATAAAAATTCATTTTGTCAAAAGCATTCAGATTAAAATTAAAAATTAAATTATGTATGACTTTCTCTAATCTGTTATTATTCTGAATATAATAAAAGACGTTAACAAAAAGATATTATCTTAAAGAAATATGATAAATGCAAGTAATTTGAGAAAATAATATTTTTTATTTTATTTCTTAGTGGAAGGAAATTTCAGAATGTATAATTTCAAAATTTGAAGTTTTCATTTCTGATTTAAAAGTATAAATTAATTTTATATGAGCTTAAATCTTTATATATTAATTTTATTTATGTAGAAGAATATAGGACATTCAATAGGCAAATAAAAGCTGCTTCTTAGTATAAATATAATAAAATATGCAAATAAAAATCAGAATGTTTACGAGTAAAAATTATTATATATATATTTATAATTCTTATATCTTATAACAAATATATAAATTATATTATANAATATATAAATTATATTATATAAAAATAATTAGTAAGAATTTTAAATATATATATTTAAAATTCAAAATTCTTACTAATTGCATATCATATTAAAAAAAAAAAATAGAAATGAATCTATTTATCTTTTACTAATTCTGCTTTATTTTTTTAAAATATTTCAATTATTTATTGCTTATTAAATACTTGCTTAATAAAATATTAGCCAATTATTGTATCACCAAGAAAAAAATAAATTTTATTAATTTTTATAAAGAAAAAAACTTTTATTAATAAAAAGTCCACATTATTTTCTAAAGATATGACAGTTAATGGGAACCATAAATGTAGTTTTTTCCCACCTAAGTTTATTAACTGATTTTCTTTAAAATTTTTTTTTATTATTTTTAATTTCCTTTTCTACTTTCAATTTACAAATTAAACCTAATCTAGATGTATAAATTTGGTGAATTTTCTTTTCTTAATGGAAATTTCATTACATTAACGGCATCTGTACATTAAAAAATCACCAAAAACTGTTTTAATAGGATTTCACATGTTGAAGTTTTTATGCAACTCAATGTTGCTTGTTTAATGATTTTCAAAGATTAATCTAGAATTTTCAAGTTGACAACATGGTTAAGTTGTTAAAAAAAAAAAAAAAAAAAAAAAAAAGAGAGAGAAAGAGTACTAAATATTGATTATTTTAATTTTAATGGTGTTCAAGAATAAGAGAAAGAAATGTTGACAAATTTGTTTAACAAATATCTTTTGCAAATTTTGTTATATTTGAAGTGACTAAGCTCAATTAACTCAAATGTTTTTCATGATTAATCATTTGCAATTTAAGTTGACAGGCATGGAGAGAAATTTTACTTTTTCAATTTTTTTTTTCGACTTATCATTAATTTTGTAAAAGCAGATTTTAAAAAAAAAAAGAGAAAAAATTTAATGAGAACTATCTGACTTCAAGTTGTTTTAATAGAAAAACCTATTAACTATCATAATAATCCACAATATTTTTATGTTGAATTATTAATTTAACAAGTTATAATATAGATTTATAATTTTTTAAATTCAATTACTAATTTGAAATATTAAAAAAAAAAATACTACTAATTTTCTATGCAGTTTATTGGAAGTACCTGCATTTTTTTTAAATAAAGATAGATAGAATCATTATATGATATTCAAGCCAGCATCATTAGTAAAATAAAAAAAAATAACTTTTTTTTTTCATCAGACCCCTGACAATTTACCACATTTCCTTTCTGGAGAATTTCAAAATAAATTATAAATTGCCTGCATAGAGTAAGAACAACGAATAGTTTATTCCCAAGATGAAACATCTGATAATCATCACAGAACAAATATTTATCATCATTGTTTTCCCCACAAACATATATTATGCCACAAAAATGAATTTTGAGAATTATTAATAATAAAAAGTATAGAAGTTTAAAAGTGTTTTCTTAAAGAAGAGAGAAAGAGTATGTAAAACAAACTTATGTAAAAAAAATAGTATCTAAGAACACGAGAAAACCTATAACATTCAATTTAACTCACCGTGTACAGTCACCAAAGCTGGTATAGATTCTCTAACTCCAGCCATGTTTTCTGCCACACACGTGTACCTTCCTTCATCATTCTGCCTTACGTCGGATATAACCAAATTTCCAGGACCCATCAAACGTATCCTACCAGTTCCAACGTTAACTATCTCTCCGTCTTTCCTCCATTTAACATTTGGATCGGGATGACCTTTAGGCGGAGAACACTCTAAAGTTGCAGTCTCTCCCATAGCAACTCTGATATTCTTCGGGGATGTACGAAAATCATCTCGTAAAACTGGAAAAAAAATAAAATTAAATTAATAAAACATTCATAAGAACAAGCTAAATATCGATTTTTTACTGTTCACAAGCTGTTTTTAGACAATTACTCCAATTAAACTATGTTTTATAGTAATTAAGCATTAAAAAAAAGTAAAAAGTATGATATATTTGGGCATTTTCATTAGAGAATTCTTTAAAATTAACTTTTCTAGCCATGCTTCTCTATAAATTATTCAATTTCATATGAAATCCATTCTTATATGCCATGTTTGCTCCTCCATGTTTGAAGTTGTAGACTTGGCTCGATATATTAATGAAGCGTTACGAATACTTTGACGATAATTTGAGAATATTTTTACGTGATCAAAGACAGTATCACGCAAACTACCCTCGATTATTAGTTCCTCGATATCCGATATCAGAGTTTATTTAAATCTAGCAATGGGTAGAAGTTGTTAAATATTTGTTTTAACCAAAACTTTTATATATTTGTAAGTTGAAAACTTAAATAAATGTTAACTTCTAAAGTTTAAATATCAAATACAATTAAAAATATTGATGCATTTGCGTTCAACAAAGTTAAATAAATTCATTTCATTATGTTATTCATTTTTAATATCCTTCTTTGCTTATAAATATTTAAAAGAATGAATACTAATGACGAAGAAATATAGATGTATTGTAATAATGTTTATAAATAATACCGGTTTTATAACGTTTATGAAATACATAATAATTGAATTATTATGTAGCATATTTCATAAACTTTTTCTTGAAATATTTGCTGTATAATTTAAAAAAAAAAAAAAATTGTAAACAGTTAAATTATATTTGGTGGATAACCATGCTTGCATCAGTGGTATAATATTATTTCTAAAGGCTAACTGAAAATGTACTACATTCTGGTCTTGGAAAATGTACAAAAAAGACCCTCGGGGCTTCAGATTAGATGCGTTTGCACCCGTTTTCAATTGAAGAATCACATTCCTATCTCACTTCTCAGTAGTTTACATGTATATAAAATTCGATTTAAAAAAAGTATCATTTCCGCCCGCAAAATCTTTAACGTAAAGCAAAATCGCTGTAAGAAAGTAGAGATACACAAACAGTATCTGCGATGCTATTTACAAATTTGCACCAAGCCCCGAATTCTTTTCAAGAGAACAATTACCACTTTTTACTTCCTGTTAGATGCTTTAATTTTCTTCGTGATAAACACCTCTACTTTCTATAAAAGCCGTTACACCCTCCGTAATTTGAGTGCAGGCCCAATCCTACCTTCTGAATTGGTTGATTGGCGTATCTCCCACTATTTAAAGAAATCGTGATTAAGCGAAGCCCCAATAACAAAATAGGCGGCATAATTGTCTAATAGCCATTAACACCCTCGATTTTTTAATGCTTCAGTTGAATGATGATGCGGGAGAACAGCCGTGCACCTGAAGCTCAATTGTAAAAATCCACCAAGGCTCTAGAAGATGGAAGAATTAGAAAGAAAATTATCTGTAAATATACATTTTTTCTGGGATAGAATTCCGAGAATCTTTTTTTTTTAATTTTATTTTTGGTACGTAGCAACTCTCTTGTAATTATTATTAATATTTTTTTGAGATTTGTATTGAATGCCATTTCCATCTTTGTTTAATTACCTAATGGATTAGATATTTGTTTAGCAAAATACAATCATCTCGTAATTTGTGAATGTACAGATTTTATCTGTAAAGTGGGCTTTAACTTCTATACTAGTGATGAGGTAATTGTAGTAAAGGCAATTTATGGAAATTAATGATGGTCCTGCTGGCGCCTGTTGGAGTCTTTACACACAATTCGTCGACAGAAATTTGATTTACTCCACATAAAATATCTTCTAATCTTATTATTCCCAACAAATATTCTAATAAATCTAGTTGTAATTCGGGAAGAAATATTTATAATGATATCTATGTAATTTATTATCGATGATGACGATATCAATCTTGAATTACACAACAAAGTTCTGCTCATTTTAATTAATTTTTCGTTTTATATAGGCTTTGCTGCTTTGTTTATGTATTTGGCTCTTCCATTCATATCGTTTCTAGTTCATTTAGTTGACATAAATTGTTTAAAATTTAAATAACAAAAGACATTCTTTCATACTTTGCATCATTTCTTCCTTGCTAAAAGTTGAAAAATAGTGATTTTTTTCCTGCTGTCATCGCAGATTCGGAATCAGAAATTAAATAAAAGTTCAAATAGTGTAGAAAATAAAGAGCCAAGATGCTTATCGGGACAATAAACAGTTATTATGTAACAATTAACATGATAAAGCCTATCTATTCACCAAATTTTTGTAATAGATGGTAACCAGGATAAAAGTTTATCGATAACACAACTTCAGGAATTATTTAAACAGGTTTTTAAAAGAAATGGTCATCAGCATCACCTTATCTGCAGGAAGTGTCAGCCTTCATTAATTATCCTATCAATGATGTAGCGCGATGAAGCAGAAAATCGAAGAGGAGACTCGAGACGATGATAATTTCAGCTCCTATCTAAAGAAGTTTTGTATATAATTTATCTGATGATAATTTAATCTATAGAGCAAACATCCTTAAACATGGAAATTACAAAATCGTTAGAATCTATCAATAACAATAATAATGTTTACTAGGAGAAGAGAGAGTAAGTGAAGATAGATGAGAAATGTTTGGTTGTTCATCTGTCTCCACTGCTAACCATCTCAGGGGTTCTATCCATCTAATTAATGGCAAGAATGCTCACTGTACCCAAGGGTCTTTTGCTGAATAGTTTGAAGCAAGAGTTCAAATACTAACGTATCGACTGTAACCAATTTGTTACTTTTGGCGGTTAATACTCTCTCAGGGTTTAGAGTTTTATCTCTATCTCTAACCTGCTAAAAATTGGGCTATTTTGGATTATTAGAAGGTTTTATTACGGGCACTCTAGAGAATTACAAGCTGAGGTGAAACAGTTTAGGATTTTAAGAGATCAACAATGTTTTTTCAACGCTTTCTTTTCGTGACTCGATACAACTTTCTTTGAAACGTTCAAAAGAGGGATATAAATACTGCTTTGTGCTTCTTAAAAATGTTGGAAGTTAATCGATTTTCCATTATTTTTTTTCCTTCTATCATAAAACTTGTGTTCTGAACTAACTTCTGTGAAATTTTGTTTTTCTGATTACAGAATTAAAGTAGGAAAGTATCTTAAACTCTCTTGCACAATCTACGTAATTCTATTTTAAATTTAAAACATAATAAACTTAAATTTTAACTTTTTTTCGAATTCTCAACTCCAGTTTATGATTCATAGCTTGGTTTTATGCTAGGTGAGGATCTCAAATCGAATCTCTTTAACCTTCTCACTACCTTTTTCATTAATCACAAAATAACCATTTAGATTTTGTCAAACTATTTTAAAGTATAATGCAATTCAAAAATGGATATTATACATTCCCAAACATCCATTCATTATCTTTAAAGAATACAAAGGCAGTTGCTTTATAACTAATGAGATTACGCCACCCCAAATGTTACACAATACCACCTCTCGACAGTCACACGGGTTAGACACGAATGAAACCCAAGATGGAAAAGAGGAAATGTGTTAAAGTTTTTCTTTTTTATTTTTATTTTTTTTTTCCTTTCAAGAAAATTTAATATGAGGAGATCTGAAATAAGAGTACAGTAGTTACAAAATCAAAAATTAAAAAAAAATTGCAGTGTTCTTATCTTTAATTAGAAGAATGGGAATGTTCTAGATACTTTGTAGCTTACTTTGAGCGATTCTACAAGTAATATTAATTATCAGTATCCCTTAATGACATTTGACAAAGTGTCATCAACTGAGAAACATTGATTAAGCGCTTTTCCTTTCTGGAAACATTTACAATCGGTTCCGCATTATCGATCATTGAAGATCCTGTTGAGAAATAAACTCCCCCGAAGAAATCTACCATCCCTAGTATTAAAATAAGGGTATTTTAATGATTACCGGTATGCCAAAAAGTTGCATAATCAGTTAATATTTTTAGAATAAAAATTAAAGGGGGTGAACGTGCCTTCAGTACAACTTGTAATTTATGATATATAATTATAGGCGTGGTATGTGTAGAACGATATTTTGTTTCGAGCCAAGAATAACACGGACGAAATGAAATTTTATGCATTTTAATAAAGTTTTGATTAGAAATACGAATATATAAAACTAGATTATTGTCTTTGTCGTAATAAAAAAAAAACTGTACTGATATTTCAACAGTTTTATGGAGAAGCATAAAGAATAAAATGGTAGTTAAGATTAAAGGTAACGGAGAATTAACTCTAGTCACGGAATTCTGGCCACGAATATTTCTTACTCGCAGTGGACCAGGCTGTCCTTTACGTCTCCTCGATCCTGCATGGCTCGGCACTCTTGATTAATGGCTTCCTGACACCATAAACGTCTTGGGATGCCAAAGGATGCGCCAACGTCTTCATTTGGCCTAACACCCCAACCTCGGTGTGCAACTTTTCCCCATTTCCTGTTTGGTCGATAGCGCATCAAAAGAATTTGACGCTTGGACATTTTCTTTCATCCTTGTAAACAATTTCTCCAAGATCTTTGCCTCCGGAGATTGCATCTCTCCAATATGGACAGTTGCACAAAAGAGCAGGAAATTGGTAAATAATTCTATTTTTTCTTCTGTTCTTTTATTCGATTATGGAAGCTATGGCCAATATTTTGACGTTGAGCAGAAAAATCAGGAGGAGTTGCTGATTTATTTAAAGAAATTAGGTAGAATTCCTAAACTTTTTTTACGCTCGATTTAATAGGAGTAATCCAAATAAGCTGAATAAGGAGTGACTAAAACAAAATCCAATGGTTCAAATTCAGATTTTTACAATATATTTTTTTCAATTTTTCTAAATATATTTCATTTTTTATATCGCAAAATTAAAAATATGCACTATTAATCACTCTCACAGATAAAAATCTTTACAAATGATCAAAAATTTATCTCATAAAATATCAGCATTTCACTTTAAAACTGTAACACGTTTAAAAACAAAAAAAAAAGCCTCTGCAATTTTAAAAATTTAACTCTGAGGAGAAACAGCTAAAATATTTACTCTCTTAATGTGCCTTTAAAGCATTTATTCCAGCAATGAAAGCATTCTTTGAAAAATCATTTTTGTATCATTTTAAACTAGTCTAAAACGAAGTTTTGGGTCATTTTAAAGAAAGAAATTTAATCATGAGCTTAAATTCTTATACTTCCCTACTATTATTCTCCGCGATATAGAAGAAGGCTTTGCTAGGGGGAATACAACAAACAGTAAAAGTGGGGAAGAGAATTAATTGAAAGAACCGATGTGGCAGTATCCTAACGAAAACTGTCCCCACGAGATGCTCCTGCACCGCTTCCTTGCACCCACTACTTACAGAGTTTTCGCGTAATGGGCTATACTATCCCAAACTCTCCATCCTTCTACTCTGCTCTCTGTAATTTTCTACCGCTGCACACTTGTGATCCCGTGGGGAAAAACCACATTCGTTTCTTTCTATTCCTTCGCTTAAAAAGAAAAAAAAAAGGAAGAAAGTCTCTAAAAAAAAAGCTAGTCACTTGAGGGCAGGTAGATTAAAAACTTAAACCGTGGTCGAATTTACTGATTCCATCTTTTTCGGGAATATCTGACGATGAAAATAAGTTGGTGAAGATGAAGAAACCAACTCTAGCTTCTTATTTTCAGGAGTTAAATAGGAAATTTATCTCTCAACTCACCAGAAGGAAAGAAAAAAAAAATTTAAGATAAGCACTTCTTTCAATAGATTACCCGAGTTTCATAACTTTTAAAAAGTAGAATAACAATAATAGTCGTTATTTTAACAAAAAAATACTTTAAATAGAAATATTTATCTCTTATTTTCTCTTTTTTTAAGGTTTAGTAAAATGTGATTTACTGTACAATTCCAAAAATACAAGGGAGGCCCACTAGATGAGGCCCATTTTAGATGTCAGAACCTCCTTTAGTAAGCCTCTCATATTTTTTCTGTTTTTTTTTTTTTTTTTGTTTTTTTGCAGGAAGACAACACTTCTGCTTGACAGGCAGAAAATTGAATTTGCAGAAGGGCAAATCCCTTCTTCCAGTAAAAAAACTGAATCTCGACCCTAGGGCGGTCTTGTTCCCTCACCGAGATCTCACTTCATACGAAGAGATCTGTGAAATTATACATGTTTCAACTAATAGGTGGGTCGAACTCTATTAACAAATATAGGTTAAGTTGAACGAGGAATAATGCCCAGAGCTAAAGATTTTTCTGTTTTTTTTTTTTAGATGTTTCACTATTAAAAATCTATTTTTGAACGTTTACAGTCATGTCGAAACGTAAAGTAAAAGCTTCACAGGTACTTATGACTTCTTCGAGTGGGTAGCGTATTGCAGATAACACAGTTAAACTGTCAAAGAGAACGACAAAAAAAAAGTAGTATATAAAAAAGAAATTTTATATGGTGCAGTTTCCAAGAGAAGTCATCCTCTTATATCGTTACCGATAAAGAAAGAGGGGAGGAAACTTTACATTTTCTACATTTCTTTCAGTTCAAATGTCTTCTGTAGTTAACGATACTACTCGCGTGATTACTATCACGAGACACTCTCCTTTATCTTCATTCACGACACAAGACGATAGGAATGCAATAAAAGACTATAAAATTGCATCATAAATCCGACCGACTGCGTGAAGACAACGTAAAATGTAGGAAAAACAAATTCTTTCCTGTTGATGCCTCCGATTCTAAAATCCTCGGATCTCTTTCTAGTCCCGGAAAACTCGACAAGTTTTCGCAATGCACAGTCATTTTATACGGGCGCGTGTATCGAGATTATATCTGTAATATCCATTCTCCATCAAAGACGGCTTTCTAGGAAAAAGAGGAAAAACGACTCTGCAACCTTAATCTAAGAGGATTCCGTGCTAGAGAAGGTCATCAGGGAAATTGCCGGGGGTGACGAATGGATGGCCTCGGGAGTGAGGCCGGACGCGTTGTGATTGTGGGTGACAGCTTAGGAGGGACCAGGACTGAATGTCTCTATCTTCTGCTCCGGGTCTTCCCATCTCTCTTTGCTTGATCACCGTCAAATGGCCTTTCCCATCTCTAAGTATACTCCAGACACCTTTGGAGCCACCTTGGCATGGTACGGTGTGATTACCTCCAACAGGGTGTCATTTCTGCGAGCTACGACTGGCCGTCACGTCAGCTGTTGCCATTACTTCTCTTCTTTCGCCTCGTTCGACCACTTGTGAGAAATTACTGTCCGATATACACACTAGATAGATTTGTTCGGTCATTAGAAGGCTACTTAATCTGTTTTAGACATTTTCTAGAGGTTATTGAAGAACTTTGCTCCTTTTTTTTTTTCTTCTCGTACTGGTGTCGTGTTGCAAAGAGGGTCATTAATAGAGGTGCTACAACTGGTGACTACTATATGAAGCGTTTAATCGTAAATATTTTCGAATCCAATTGATAAGAGACTTTTTCATTCAAAATTTATATGAATGAATCTTTCTTTTTTTAAGGAATCATTCATATTGTAATATATTACTATAACTTCTATATATGCCAAAAAATCTAAGTAATTTTCGATAGTTATCGATACAATAAAGCTTCTAATCTTAAATCTACAAATGTCCTTTAAATTTCGGATAGAATCACAAAATTCTAGGAATAAAACATGTTTTTTTGAGACTCCAGATAGCGACTTATAAAATCTTTATCATGGTGAAGTGATCTAAGTACCCATGATATTGATTTACAGAAACAGAGAACAAGAATTAAGTATTAAAAAAAAAGGACTAGGGAAGGGATGTTTTTTTATATTTTGCCAGCTTCATTCCAGTTAATTTTAAAAATTAGATTAACTCCAGGAAGGGGGAAGTGATTTATCATTAGAACAGAGCACAAAAGAAAGAGGTATTCATTTTATCGTGGGTACAAGTTTATGCCAAAAGTGGGAGAGTATCGTGAAGTGGTCAGTCTGTTAGTGACAGGTTCTTCCATTCAGAAATGGGATCCACCCCGTAAAAGGTCGAGGTGATTCCCATGAACGAAACAGATGCCACTCCAGGCTAGTGCATTTGGTGAAGAGGTCTAAAGAAAAAAGATGCAGAGCCGAGAGCGTGTATATCGGCACAAGTGGACTACAAATTCGAGAGTGACCTTCCGAGAAGAGACTAAGGTCAAATCGTGATGGAATTTTTGACGATAAAAACCGGAAAGTAGATAGGAACGGAATGATTTAAGTCGTGATCTTTGAATATTCGAGGAAACAAAGCTTTTCTGTTCCTCACTCGAGATAGTCAAAATTTTTGTAAAATACTTTACTTTCCCGAGGGGTAGGTCGGTTGCAACCACTCCAGATGACCCTCCTAGATTAAGGCGAACTGAGAACTGGAGTCAACTAAATATCTGGAGCGGTCTCTTAGATTCTATTGAAAAATCGGAAAGTCTGTAACTGATCTAAACTAAATTGCGAAAATGTCATTTTATGTCGAAAAGATATGCTTAATATTTACTCTCGCGTGTAGGATATTTTATCTTTAAAGCAAAATTTATCTAAGAACTGGATCGGAAGTTAGCTCGTGTTTCCTGTTAAACTTTTAAGAGAGATGATACTTTAAATCAATTAATCCATTGAAATCTTAATTCTTAGAGTATTAATCGAATTTCAAGAGACGATCCTAAAGCTCTGTTCGTAGAAAAATTTCGTATCAATGAACCCTTTAATAATAGTGTATTTAGTTGACGACCACCGGATTCCGTTCTCTCTTAAGAACGTTATCCTTTAAAGTCGATTCATTTGATGGAATGTTGTCCCAAATTTTTACACTAGTTTAGTTTTACGATGGAGTTGAACTTTGATATAATTCCTAAAGGATTCAGAAGAGTTTCCTAAAAGAAAAAAATTACCAACTTTTTAGATACATTTGGAGAGATTGGATCTATCCGATAAGAGGACTCCACAAATCACGGTTTCCTACTCGTCTGTAGGGACTTATTTCAATTTTGGGTCCTGTAAACAGAAGTTATCCCAATGCGGACTTTTTTTCCTTTTCTTTTTTCTTTGTTCATTTTTGCTTCCTGTCTTTTCTTGCTAGTTCGATTTGGATTTTCCTAACTCCCGGTCTTCTCGCTAATTCCGTTAGCTAGGTCATTACTGTCTTTCCCCCCCCTTCTTCAGTTCCTTCGAGTCGAACCAAAAAGAAGTTTGTAAGAGAAGAAATCACCTCAGGGACAAACTATATTTAGCGAATTTGGTCCGAAGCTTCTTGGGATTTTTCCTTTTCTTTTACAGCATGTAAGACTGACAAGTTTCGTTCTACAAATACTTCTTATAAGCCAAAGAATTTTTCTTCTCTTCTATTAAAAACTTGTAACTGTCTTAACAGCAATTGGTAAAATAGAATTGCACAAATTTGATTCCTATTTGTGGTCCACTTGTCGTAATTAGTCACGTGAAATCTTCTTTTGTCAAATAAAAGAGTCGACTATTCCAGAAATGCATTAATGACTATTTTGTCTCTCTAAGATTAGTGGATTTCCACTTTTTTTTATTATATTTCTTTTTCTTTTTTTAGCCAAAAAAAAAAAAACAAATTAAGAGAGAGCTTTTAAAACGGAAATTGCTACTATAAAACATTTCTAAAATATTTATTCCTTTAACGTTTTTCTTTTCTTTTTTTTGATGAGAATATTCTAAAATGTATCGATCACTGAGCTTCATAAGACTAGCGTGCTTTCGTTTAGTATACTGAATTCATCTTTTAAAACGGAAATTGCTACTATAAAACATTTCTAAAATATTTATTCCTTTAACGTTTTTCTTTTCTTTTTTTAAGAATTTCCTTTAATGGGCGATGGAATGAAACTTTGTAGAATTGCTGAAGATTATGATTGTGCATCGTTTTCCTTTTGTATATCTTTTCTTTATGCAAACTCGATTCATTCTTATCCCTATAACTCCTTGGCACTTTTGTTTATTTCCATTTATATCCGATTACTTTAAAATATGTCATTTATTCTTTTTTTCTGATTCTCCTCCTGTTTTTATCCTTCTTTTATTCACATTTTTCTCTACCGTTTAACAATAAATTTAATATATTTCGTCTATAAAAATATTATATTTTAAATTAGAAATTTTATCTAAATATATTAATTAAATTTTAGCTATCTTAATCAACTTTTTTTTTATAGCAAATTTTCAACTGAACTAATTAGGATTTTAATTTATTTTAAAGGCTTAATTTTATCACGATTTTAACATTTCCAAAACTAATACTTAAAGGAAATGAGGAGAAAATGAATGGTGAGTCAATGGAAAAGGGAATTGCATCTGACATATAAATTGAGTTTATAAGGAAATAAACGAAAAGAGATAACGAGTTATGAGGTTAAAATGAGTGCAGTTTAAACCTTAATTATATATTTATTTATTTATATAATATTATAAAACTATATAAAATTTTTAACGATTTAATAGTGTTGCTCGTTGAAAGTTTTTCAAAAAAAAAATTTATATTGAAAATATATTTAGTTTTTTACAACTTGACACCACTTCCTGATATTTATATATAATTTTAAATATGTTTTTAAACAAATTTAATATATATTTTTTTACTACAAATTCCGCTTCGGAAATAGCGAAATGCGTTTTTATAGCCGGGATAGGATTTAAACGAAGGATACCCAGGTGTAAAGAACTTATTCCCATTCACGTCGCCGTACTTAGGCGCCAAAAATAACTCAGGTGTCGTGATGGAAGTGTATATATCCAGTCATCTTAGAAGAAAACACGCAGCCAATGTTAACG
Organism: Centruroides sculpturatus; assembly: GCF_000671375.1. NCBI lineage: Eukaryota > Metazoa > Arthropoda > Arachnida > Scorpiones > Buthidae > Centruroides > Centruroides sculpturatus. The sequence continues at coordinate 696,519 of NW_019384322.1, forward strand.
ATCATCATAATTGCTCGTGCTTCGGTAAAGTACGCAGTCAAAAGAACTTGGAAATCATTTCTGGCAGTTGGAGCGTTAGTTCAGGAGGCGTTAAATGTAAAGTTGTAAAAGAAAAATCGTCATTTAAATTTTACCCAACGGCTTTTCGTCTTTTGAAAAACTTTTTTTTTTCTTTTTCCTTATTCATTTCAAGTTAGAGATAAGAGTGAGTGCGAGGATTACGGTCTAGACATAGCGATGCACGGTTGTTAGTTGGTGTAGAAGTAAAGCATTCCAGTGCTGTCTCGGATAAAACAAACATACTAGTACCGACCATTAAAGACGGTAAAGTGACTCGACGAACATAGCGTCATTCCTCGCGTCATGTTGCTCGAGTTCCATTTAAATGCAGCATCTGCCAGAGTCAACAGTTCAGGCCTTCGCTACGTACCTATTGACAGTTGTGATTAATGACCTCTGTTCTCCTTGTCTCGCTATTGACCGCGGTCTAAATCCTCCTCCATCAGACTCCGGCATAAAGAATTATTTTAAACAATCCCGAATCCGGTAAAGTAAAATTCGTCGAGCATTAATTAGATGTGGGATGAAGGGTGTTTGTTAAATTAGTCGAGTTGCTTGGATGCCCCTTTTGTTAAATCTGTGTAAGGCTTGCGAAGAATATCTCGGGAGGGTCTCTTATTCGAAGGGGGTTGTAGCTTTAATAATTTGGAGCCGTTAATGTTGCGTGCTTTGGTCATAATCGTGACACGCTGCCCTTCTCGTCGCGGAGGCTGCAGATGTGCGAGATGTGAGGAATCGAAGACAGATGTCAGTCTGTCGATGGCCCGCTCGGAGACAGTAAAGGGGAAAAAAACGTTTTAACTTTTCATTTCTACTGCTGTTTATCACGACAAATCGTTGTGACATCGACATGCTGGTGAAACACGGTTCCAGCTGCAAAACGATTTTTATAAGATCACGTTTGGTAGAAAAACACGTAACTGCCGAACGGGCAACGATATCAATGACTGCAACTGAATAAGCCATTATGGCTGACAGCTGCATTCTCCTACACCACCTTCTCTGACGAATAGGAGAACAGACGCTCTTGTCGTTCATCACCACGTGACAGGTCGGATTTTATTCCTTCTTTCCTTTTTTCAGACCCCCTACGACTCCGCCTCCATCGCCCGTCTTTTACTGCTGGAGGCAATGTGGCGAGGCAGCCATTTTCTTTTCATTATGTGTCCAGACACAAAGCCTCATCTCGGTAGAAGGTACTGTCGTCCTTATTGGCCACACCCGTTCATTGACAGGTGGAGATCAGTAATCCAACTAACAACCCTTGTTCTTTATGCAAGACGATCTCTTAGAGATTCATTGACCCGTCTACAATCTTTTTCAATTGCTCTCGCCTTCTTTTTTTTTTTTTAATTTAGCAAGANTCTTAATTAAGAAAAGAGAAGTAATTAAGATCATTGCTGATGTTTTAATCTATTTAGTTCATAATAAATTGCGCTAGGTATGGCACAGCTTGCACTAAATATCTGGTGCTTCCAATTGAGCAGGATTTTATGCGCTATCTCAGTAAGGTCTCTTAGAGATTCATTGACCCGTCTACAATCTTTTTCAATTGCTCTCGCCTTCTTTTTTTTTTTTTTTAATTTAGCAAGAAGAAAATTTATCGCCTTTATTAAAAAGGGAAAGCAAAATTAGCGGTTGGCTAAATTAAAATACTGTTTTTTTTTTCTTTTCTGATGTTATTAAGGTGTAATGTCCGAAGTAGTAATTTGGTGCCAACGTAGATAGAGTGGGACTTATCGGTAAGGATTCTGTCTGATTCACCCTTTAATATCCCTTCTGATTAATACAGAAAAGGGGCTCGAAACCGATGAGGGATCTAGAACAGTAGCTGGACTTTACCCCTGTTTTATTTGGTCTAAAGTTCTGGTATCTTACAGAAGAGCTATAGTAAGTAATGACCCCTAAAAATATGATTAAAGCGATTTGGGCGATTTATGCACTTGGAATGGATGGGGTGTGGTGAACCCCTGCCTCCCTGCAAAGCGTAGTGAGGATCTATGGTGACAACATTTGGACCCGTGCCCAATTTATTTAATGGAAAATAGGATGAGTGATGCGTTCTTTGCTATTATTCTTAAACAAAAGGGAGAAATCCGACGTCTTATAGGAACTCGTTTATTATCGAAACGCATTCATTTTCCGAGAGGCATTATGAAGGAAGGCAGAAACGATCTTTTTATTGAAAGATCGTCATTTGTTTGAAAATAGTGGAAGATGGCTCCCTTTACGCTTATGATGCAAATCGCAGAATAGCTGAATTATGTTTGATATGAATATATTCAATATTATTATTTTTCTTTTCTTTTTTTTAAAAAAATATAAAATAAGAAATTTTCTGTCTTATATCAAANTTTTACATTAAACATATATTTATACGAAATTTTACAAAATTATAATTAATTTTTAAAACTCTAAACTTATATAAAAGTTTTAAAACACTTGGTAGATTATATGAGGTTGTTTGATGACTTATCCGGCACTCGAACAGGAGGTTAAAAGAATCAGGAAGCAAGCCCAATAATTTTCAATTATAATTTCTAAAGGTTAGAGAAAAAAGGCAAAAGCCTTATTTTGAGAATTAAGAGTAAGTTTTAAAAAAATATTGTATGCCAATAACGAGTAAAATTTTTATGATCTGACCCAACTCGAGATATGACCACTACAACCCTCTCTTGATTTATAATACCCAAAATGTAATAGTATCAATGCCCCTATTCCTGCCAAATTTCAAAATTTTTCGTTCATTGGTCCTAAGATACAGTGCAAAATAAAGAACAACTTACACACTTTTTTTGGACTAGGGAAATTTAAATCGTCAATAAATGCTAATGACACAAAGAGTCGAAATTTGACTGATTACAATAATTTTCCTCAATTCTATAACAGTCGAGAAAATAAGATTTATATCAAATTTTAAATATTTAACCGTCAAGTAATGCTTAAAAGATTTCAGAAACGTCATTCAACTTGACCTCTTCATTCGTAGAGCGAAAAAAAAAGATGCTCTTGCTCTTCGATAATGGGGCGATTTTGGCAGTGTAAAGAGGCAATAAATTGCCAAAATAGATTTTTTTGTGAGTAAAGTATAAGGACCGAATAATATCATAACATAGATCTTAAAGAAGATGACTATAACGTCACATATATCGTATGTTGGCAATAAATCGTAACTATGGGGGGAAAAATTAATTTGAACCTTTCCAAGAACCATTGCCATTAGATGGTATTGAGAAAAAATCCAACGTTGTTGACAAATGATTAAAATTATGGTCTGCGTCAAACTGTCAACCAATTGAGTCAAACCCGCAATTATCCCTTTTATTAATTATCTTAATATTAATGGTTTTGAGTATGGGACATTCACCTTGAAATTTCGGATGCCCTTGACAAAATAAAAACAGGATTTGGGAGAGGGAGCCTCAATACTCATCTCCTTTTGGCAACGCCCCTCGTTAAAACTCGATGGGTGAGATTTTGGGGCTCGAATGGAAAAAAATCAAGAGATACCGCCTATGGTCATGATTAAAGCTTAAGTTTAACCATAAATCTTAACTGATTTTTTTTTTCATAAAAGTCTTTTACCTTAATTGCTGACGCAATAATCTGAACTGCTGAACTGGGTTGCACCTGTGCCCCTTATTTCCCAATTATATATTAAGTAAGAAGAATAACAGAGAGGAGGAAGGATTTTATACTGGGAGGTCGAAGTTTTGGTTATTATAATGATTTTTCACACTTTTCGTTTCAGAATGTGTATACAGCTGTCTCTAAACGTCATTCTTCAGAAGTAAAGATGGTCGATCCGGACGCATCTTCTCGTATGGAACATCGTAGTTTGATTCTAATTAAAGTCGTAGACGTGTAAAATAAAATAAATTTTATTTTATTTTTTAAATTCGAAAAATTTTTTATTGCTGCTTCCGTGTTTTCATTTAAGAAAAAGAGATAAAGATGATGATTCGTCTTAATAACTGAATTAGAAAATGAGTGTTTCGAAGAAATCCAAATGCACTAACGACCTAATATACTCTCTTTAGGAACTGTTATTGGTTGGACTTGACGTTTTCTTTCTCACATTGACGCAACTCGAGATAATAAGCGTAATTAAGGCCACGTTCAGTAATGTGCAGCGTGTGTTGTTCCTTCGACTTCTGTGGTTGGCAGTGCAGCAGTTCTGGGAACAAAGCTTAATGAGGGAATGTATCCTTGAGGATTCCGGTGAGTCGGCGTCACGGATGATTTTGGACCCCCGAGTGTTCCATGACGCCGTATTTTCTAAATTCTGTTGAATATCCGGTCTGTGCTCTGTCAATGATATGGAACAAAGTTGTTTGTAAGAATTTTACGGAGGTTGGGGTCAGTTGGATATGCTTTGCGCCGTTGGTGGCTCATCTGTAAAGGATGGTACTAAACTCCCCTTCGAGAAAACATAAATGAATCATTGTTACCGAACTGCTATCGAACAGATATCTTACACCATTCCAGTCAGTTAATCTAGTGCAAAAATTACAGCAAAAATCTTCATTCGGTGCTAAACATTTTAGTTATTAAGACCAGATTATTAAGTTAATAAAGAAATACGAGTTTTATTCGTGTTATAAAGAAAATTGCATAATTCAATTAATTGCTATAATAATCTTCTTTAATTATCTTAATTAAGAAAAGAGAAGTAATTAAGATCATTGCTGATGTTTTAATCTATTTAGTTCATAATAAATTGCGCTAGGTATGGCACAGCTTGCACTAAATATCTGGTGCTTCCAATTGAGCAGGATTTTATGCGCTATCTCAGTAAGGCCATTTAAGAAATTGTTTAAGAATGGTAAAAATAATAACAATATAAATTATTAATGTCTCTTATTAATCTTGTTATTTTTCTTCTTTTCAGCCTCTTATTTCTTTAATAGGGCATAAACAAAGATTATTATGAAGGAAGAATTGTTAAAAATGACTATATTAAGCAACTATTAGGTAGCATTCTTGATAATTTCTTTAATTAAAGTGGCATAAAACTCGAAAATTTTACCAGAAACTTTCTTGAAAATTTCTTTAAGAATTTATAGACTTAAATGGGGTTTAAATGGTTAACTCTATCTAAAGTAATAGAAAGACGACGAAGAAAAATGTTTAATTTGCGTAATATATATATAAATATATATATATATATATCTGTGTGTGTATTTTTATTTTTTCCATTTTCTATTTTTTGTAAAAAATGAAAAAACAATTCATTATTACATATCTAGGAGATGTAATGCAGCAGCTGTTCTCTAGTTTATTACAGACCATCCACACTTTAGTGACTTATTGCTTTTAAACAGATAGTCACGCACATGTTTTTCTCTCACCGATACACAACAATAACAACCCTTAAAGTCAACTAGAGTTTGTGCAAGGTTGAAGTACTTTTGCCAATCGATTATTAACAATGGAAGGAATTTTCTGAATGCAACCAGAGTTACAAAGGTGTATGCGGCTTGATGCGAACAGATGGTATTGATGGGACGTAATCTCTTATTGCCAACAGTGCTTTGGGGATTTGCGTGTCCTGCTGTTATTTTGAATGAAGTAGTCGTCATTCAATAATCATTACCCCCATCTATTATTTTCTGTTCGGGGTTCCAGATTCCAATTTCTCCAATAATAGTTTTAAAATAGAATTATTGGATTGATTCTACTTACATTGTTTTATTCGTCGTACCGTATCGAAAGTCAAATCGAACTGGAACTAGTAGTAGCTATGTGGAATCAAATTACTAAATCTTTATCGACAACATATAATAAATTCTGTATATCTAAATCTTTCAAATATATCTGAATTGTTAAGAATTATCCTTTGTATAGCATCTGCTTTCTTTTTGTTAACGTACTGCATTAGTCTTTATCATTGTTTACGATTCTAAAGAGAAGTAGAGATTTTAAACTTAGAAAAGTGCATATCTTACAAAAAAGGAATCTACCAAATCATTAATAACTTCGAGTAGGAAAGAACTAAGAACATATGTATTGATGTTAATGTACCTTGCCTTATGGAATGTTCAAAGATAATGATGGATTCTATAAGGATATACTTTTTTTGAAGCATCGTAACACCACCGAATACATTAGTATAGCTGAGAATTCTTTAAATATCACAAGAGATGGTGTGCATATTAAAAAGTGAAAGAGCAACATGTTATTTTTCAATCCAGTATAATAATAAATTGAAATGCATAGCCGAATTCAAGAGAATCCATATCTTATAAATGTATATACAATATACGCTATTAAAATAACATTTAAAGCCGTATTCTTCTACGAAAATATTTTTAAATAAATTGCTAGAAGAATTAAGCTCCGGGAAAGATGGATAACTAAGGATAACTAAGGAAAAATGCGTAGGAACGAAGCCTTTTTTTTTCCCCTCTGAACTAGATCACATTTCCAACTAAAGCGTTTCTCCGGGAAGAAAAAGTAAGAAAGAAAAAATTATAAAGCTTTATGATTATGTTTAGAAGGCATAAGCCACCTGTTATGACTATTTAAAATTACTGGAAGCTAAAAGTGATTTAACAACAGTGGTGCTTAGCGTTAAAAGGGGGGTTAAGGGGACTACCAGTTTGGCTGGGTGCAACAGCCCTTGTAATCTCACGATATCCGAGCAAAAAGACAAAGAGCTTCTACCTCTCCCCGTAATCATACCAGCAGGCGTCTTCAATCACAGACGTACTGTTATCGGAAATCAATATGGGAGTCCAGGCAACGGTTGGTAAGTTCAGGCAGCTATACAGTTTCGATTGCTGCCTGCAGTCAAGGAGAGAGATGGCGAGAAAATGAGAGTGGCCGCCCTAAGTTGCTCGGACATTAAAACATATATATATATATATATATATATATACAAAAAAATGAGACCTTTTTTTTATCTCCTTTCCACACTTTTTACCGATCATAGTTCCTTTTCAAAATTTTTTTCTTTAGTTTCTTGATGATTTAGTTAGATTATTCAATAATAATATCTTCATTTCGATCGGTTTGTTGCAATATAGATGAACCACACTCACATTTTTTAAAAAACTTTTTGAACTTAGAATATAATTAATAATTTAAAAAAAACTGTTTTATTATCGGTTCGATATTAAGAGATTTATTCGCGTTTAGTTTTCTTTCAGGCAAGTAAGTAAACTGATACTCAAACCTAATGCCTTCTTCGAGATGAACCAATACGTTTTTATTATTAGATTTAAACATATGAGGAGTGAAAATGTGACTTTAGAATATCTTTACTTTTATAATACAATTTCCCATGGTAATATAGAACATTTTGAAACTCTATCCGACGAATCTTATTTATTCCTTTAGAGGCTGGAATAAAGCATGTGGCCGATCTCCCGAGGGAACGAAATTTCTGATAGTTTCGAGGAAAGTTTCCGCAAGTTCGGCTTTATATCTAACTGAAGATGCAAAGAACAGTTTAGTTCGATTATGTAGCTAATGGATCTATTATTGGAGCTATCTGTTGACATCAAGCAAGGTTTGGACGAGTAGAATAAGTAGAAATTCAACCCACTTTCAACTCCACCATTACGGACACGCCATTAGAGGCGGATTGATGGAGTAGCATCTGGACTCATACTTAAAGCCCCGTTTTCTCAAACTGACCGCATTCCACTAGAACGGTTCGAAACAGGATAAAGGAGCTTTGTAATGGAATAAAATTAGACAAGGAAGATCATAAGTGTCCCATTATAAAGAAAATAGGAAATGGGAAAGAGAAATAAAGCTAGAATGTGAATAAAAGGAATGCAAACGACAAATTTAGTAGCATAGTAGTAACAAGAGATGATAAATGATAAAGGACAGTAGTAGTAGTAATAGTAGTGAATAGAAATAAGAGGATAGCATGGAAACATTTTCATGAGAAGAGAAAATAGAGGATAAAACAATAGATGCTAAGACAGAGTTTCGAGAAGTAAAAACTGACCCGATATTGAATGACCAATTGAAGAATGGTACCCAATCTGATAAATAGTGTTTCCGGTGACGGCACGGTTTACGGAAATGACGTACCGTAGTATTTTTCGAGCCATTCTCCCGTTTCCGGAGAAGCCGTCGAGAAGAGAAGCGAACCTCGCTAATGGAATAGTATTGATTAAAGCGTTGGTGCGATTTAAAATCAGATCAGTGGGGACCACGAGAAACACGCGTGAGGGATTTGGTAGCAGGATTGAGTCGGGAGGAATTGTCTCCTTCATACAAACCAAATCACGTCCGGAACTGTTATTTCCTAGATGTCTAGGGAACTCCAAGGCAGGAAAGAGATAGAAGGGGGGTGAAGTAAACGACCGCTCTTTTCTTTGTCGGATCGGAATGGTATTTATGTTGGTAAAGTAGTGAGAAGTCCCTGGGCGGAGATCGACTTCCAAGCATACAAAAGTACGGAAAGAGAAATCTTGGGTAACCAATACCTACAGAAAATGCCCTTCTCCAACGAGATTAAATTTCGAAGCTGCAAACCGGTAGAAGAGCCGGAAACAAATCCGCCATAACCAATCGTTGAAAATCTTTCTTTCTATTCTGAACGACAAAATTACGGTAAAAGTGTCGCCAGTACGTCACGTAGACGTATTCATAACTGTAATTGTCGTGGGTGGAATGCAAAACTTTACCTATATTTTTCTGGAACCGAGGGTGTTGCATTAATATTCTATGGGTTACAAAACCAGTGTAATTTTTTATCACCAAAAGCATTTTCTTTGTTGTAGAATTCTTTCGGTAACGTCATGCAAATCGTCTACGTGACGTATTTTCTCGACAATCTCCGTGTCACTTTTCCTTCCGTTTTAAAAGGAAAAGAAGGATGAGAGACTAACGTAAAGGGACGTAGTCTCCAAATCGATGTCTTTTTAAACCGTATATACGACGAGAGATTGCAAATTGTACGATTCGAGCGGAATAAACTGCTTTCGAATTTATGTATGAATGGCAAAAAGAAAAAAAAAAGAGAGAGAAAAACCCATACAAAACCTTAATGCAAAGAACTGTGCAAAATGATAGAACAACTGGGATTTATTTCTTCTTCTCTTAAAGAAAATTGCAGTGCTGTGGTTTAGATTTCTTTTAATTATTGGATTCATAACGACAACAATGTAAAAACTTCATCAGAGAAGAAGACAAAATGATAAAAATTAAATTATCATTAAGCCGAAGATTAAAAACTTAAGAAAAACCTCCCGAAAAAGATTCTTTTAAAAACAAATTTTCTAAGTAAATTTAATGAATTTTAAAGAATATAAACTATTAAATATTACCATTAACTTAATGCTAAACTAAGTAAATAACATAGAAAATCGAGAGAAAGAAAACTACTTTAAAAAAAGACCTTCATCGAATTAGAATCTACATATTTAAAAAAAAATTACTGTCTTCCGTTTAAAACAATAAATGCACATTTAAAAAACGTTATATTTGTCTTAAAATTGATTTTTTATTTTTAAAAAAATGTATACGTATTTATATTCATAGGTTTGACCTTTACGAAAAGAATTCAAATATGCTTTACTCAACAATATTAGTATAAAAGTAAGGAAAAAAAAAGAATCAATGTTGCTGCAAACAATTTAATTTTTTTTACCATGGAGGCTATCCAAAAAAACGTTATATATATATATATATTTCTCTGCTGCAGCGCAAGATATTAAATCCCAGTTAGTCTGGTAAAGCATCAGAATACGATTCAAGGAAAAAAATCTTTCGAAAGTATTAAACTCGAATTACTTCATTGAATCGTTTCGAACAGATAGAGTTTCGAACTTTGCTATCCTCTTTCCTTACTTTCCCTTTAAAAATGTTTATTTTTAAAAGTTAAAAAAGTTTTAGTTTAGGAAAAAAAAAATTAAAGAAAATTCATTCCTTTTTCATGTCTGACATGAGACTTCACCCCTTTAAAAAATTGATTTTAATCCTTAAACATTATTTTAATTACTAAATTTAAGCATGTTTCTATTACAGTATTAAGTATTTGTTACTATGGTAATACTAACCGCTACTAAATTTAACGTTGTAATGAGAAAATTATGCTATCAATAAGGAATATGACTATTGCTAACTGGTTTAATTGATATAAAACGTGATCTTGCACTAAAACACGAGTCTCCTACTATATTAACAATTTAAATGTCTTGTTATGAGAACAATACTGAATGTATTGCTTGATCTTTAATCAAAATGGATTTTGTTATTGTAATAAAACGTGTTTATCCCACTAGCAGCATAAAAAATTGATTGTTATTAACGATTATTGGAGTAAACAATTAATTATCTAGTTTTTTTTTCCCCTTCGCAATTATATAGTAACGGAATACTATATTAGATTATAATTAATTAAAGAATGCTATTAAAGTAATAATAATAAAAAAATTATTAATAATGCCTCATAATTAATAGGAGTTATTATTATTATTATTATTTTAATCAGAATTTCGTCTTTATCGAATGTTTCCGGTGTTTAATAAATAACATATTTTGCTTAAATCTCATTTTTAATTTAATTAATTAACAAAATATCTGGAAGTGTTAAAAGTTTTTTAATTATATATATCGTATTTAAACCTTTAATTAACCTTTCGGCTACTTGTAACGTTCTCTAAATTCTACTAACTGTTAGATAAAAAGTGCAATGAGGTATTTAATCTAATGCTATAATTACTACTACCACAGCAATAAAACACCTTAATTTATCGTACTGTCTATTGGATGAGATTTATTTATTATTCTCATAATAGCAAAGACGGATTCCTGACCTTTTAAGAAGAGGGAAGGAAACAAACGAAATTAAAATACGATTTCGATCGGAGTGATTAATCTAAGAACAAGTTCGAGTTTCAATTGAGCGTGTCCTCTTATCGGCAAAAGAAATGATATAGATAAAGTAAGGCTCATCAATCGGAAAATGAGTGAAAATAAACACCGTACACATTAATACTTTCGGTCACGCTGGGGGGGACGAATACAGCGCATTCTTTCTTCTCCCCACGAACAAAATGTGAAGGAGGTCGCCTCCCCTCTGCGATTTTTTTTTCCGACTTGTCCTGCACTTCTCTCGGCATTCTAAGGGGTAGAGATGGGGGAGGATAATGCCGTAACAACCAACGTCTATTTGTCATAGACGAGTGACAGGAACAAGCGGTGCTATCTGCTGCCAGTTGCAGCTCTGATCTCGGAGGCCCTGGTGCTCTTTAGAGATCTACCTTGTTCTATTCCAACTCTAATCTATAACAGGCATACATTGAACATAATTATAGTATTAAGATGGCTAATAATGCGTAATAATCTCTAATAACCGCTATAATTATATTTAATTGTGTGGGGACCGTTCTGGTGTTAGATTAACTGCTGGTTAATGGAGATATTGCTGTCTATTCGAGTTTATATATTGTTTTTATAAACTGTCATTAAAGAAGAATAAAGTGTTAACAAATAAGCGAAAATTTGGAATAAAATTTATATATATTTAAAAAAAAATAATAAAGTTAAATCGGGAAAGATGCCCCTATTCTAAGATAAGATTCTAATAATCAGAAATAAAATAATCCTTTGGTATGAAGAACTTGTTATTGTTTTCTCGAATTTAAAACCACCCTTTAAAAAAATACATAAAAATATTTTAACTCAAACATTAGCCATATTGCCTTAATGGGCATCTTTCCCCTTACTCTTCCTGTAATGAAACGGTGTACGTATCAGTATGATACTTTATTCCATTTTTATTTTGCTAGACTAAGAATAAAACTGCTCATCATGCCAACACTGACAAGAAAAATGGAAAATGAAGAAAAAATATATTCTCCTGCAATATTCAAGGGCAATGACTCTTAGAAAATATTAAAGAGCATTCAGAAAATATAAAAGACATTTAAAAATTAATTTCTCCTTCTTTTTTTTTTCATTGAGAAGATTAATTTTTCATCCGTTGTTGCCTGCAATATATTAATGAGAATTTCTATAGTGTCTTCGTTGTAGGGGCATCACCTTTTCACGTCTTAATACCCCGAAAATAAAGAAAAATATATACTTTATAGTAAATATGTTAGTTGTACGCGTGTCCTGGAGACTTTAAGAAGGAAATCACGGCATTTGTTGAGTTAGCGAAACGACTAACACGCCCTTGTTAAAAACAAACAGCCTTTGAGAATAAAGTTTAGTTTCCCGGGCACAGGTCAAGCGAGTGGGGAGAAAAAAAAAAAAAAAATATATATATATCCTTGCATACTTCCAGACGTTTTTCGGGGAGAGTTGTTGACCCAAACCTGAACTCTAATGTCTTTTTCCTGTACTCATCGACGGAGTGGGAGAAGGGGAAAAAAAATTATCTAGCATCGTCTATTTACAGGAAAGTAGAAATTTTTTCCTACTTCTCCGTGCTTTTTTGCCGATATTGCTGTGTAAGGTGAAAAATTTATTCTCTTTTCGCATCATTGTTTGTTCTTTTTCATGGTAACAGGTGAAATATTTCCCTACAGAGGATCTTCTCATTACAGTTTTCGCCTTGTTCCTTCTTAAAAAATAAAGATTTCTTATTTTCCTTTATTATCACAACATTTTTTAAATAAATATTTCGAAAACTGCACGATTTTTTTTTATTAAGTTCCGGTCTGGTTAATAAACTAAGCTGGGATATAGGGCCCTTGTGACTCTTATAAAATGAAATGAGTTAAGATTTATCCATGAAAGAGACTCAATTTTCTTTAAAGCGTTATAAACTACTTGAATTATCAAGTTTATTCACCGTAACATTTATTCTCCTACTTTTATGTTTTAATTATTTATTAAAGTCTTTTTCGGGATCTTTAACGCCTCCCTGCAAGTTAAAGAATTCGTTATGCCATAAAACATTCTTGGCACGAACATCTATAGAATTGGTAAGAGTTTTTTGCAGTTACATGCACTCTTCTCTCGATAATGGCATCGTATACAATAGTCGTTTGCAACAGGTTTGAATTTTATTTTTTCGGGGGTATTGAACAGAGATAGTTGCCTTTATCTTCTGTATAAGTGTCACGTTAAGTTCAACAAGGCCATACACTCTTGGTATGTGCGATACTTCTTAATGATAGTGTCAGATGTCATCTGAACAAGTGCCAAGAACCACGCCGGATCCTAAACAAGTGCCAAGCTGATCGAGGTTGAGATTTGGAGTTTGCGGCGCCTCAGAATCACCGACGTGTGAGTGAAATAGGTGACACCTGATGAAGCGTCATCGACCTGTTTTGCCACAGAACATAAGAGAGATGCTGCATAAGTAATTTGTTATCCTAATGCCGCGACTATTTGGCATTATTGCACCTGAAGAGAAAACAAATGAAACTGCACCCAAAAATAAGCGTCACCTCCAAATAACCTTCTCTTAAAAATCGACAGAAACGTCAAAATATTAATTCAATACGACAGGAATTCCTTCTGTATAGCCTATATACAGTATATCCTTTAGATTTCTGTTGCCAAAATAATAAAATTATTTAATAAAAAAAATCATTGTATTATTTTAAAGAAAAACACTACTTAAAATACATTTTAAAATTTGAATTAAAGCTTTAAAAAAAAAAAATTGTTAAATGCTGTATATTTGAATATGTATTTAGATTTAACAATGCAAATTTCAGATTACTCGCGATTAAATTTAGTTAAAATTATTCTAAAAGAAGAAATTTTATAAAATAAAATATATTATTTCTAAAGAAAAAGATTCGTTCTTCCTTCAATAAAAAGTAGGACATTATCCATAAAAAAAAGTTATGGGATTTTATTCTTTGCGTAAAACCTCAAAAGTTTCTCCAAGGCTTCAGGATAGTAACATAAGCGATAGCGCGATTTAGTAACCCTTTCGGATGCGAAAAATTATTTATGACCCCATTGACAAAATTCCGAAAAATACACGGCTCCGCCCAAATCGAATTACGTATAAAAGAGTCAAAATGGCACATTTATCGTTTATACCACAACATATATCGATCGAGAACCAAGTCGAGATCTTTCGACCTTTGCCAACTCTAAATATTTATTTGGTGGTGTTATGATTAGAATAAATTTTTTTATACGTATCGATCTACATTTTTATTGCGTAAAGCAAATATTTGATCAATATACAACCTCCAAAAAAAAAAAAAAAAAAATACGACACTTCAGTCAGACACTAGAAAAAAGGATGAAGTAGTCACGTAAAGCATTCATATCAAAAAATTCAAATATTCCTTTTCATTTTTTCCCGTGCTTTCAGGCTGAAAAAAAATAAAATTAACAAAAGAAGCAAAAATATTTGAATCTGTAAAAATAAAGAAAAAAATTACAATTTTTTTTTTTTGGTGTAAAAATTCAATCTTTTTTTTTTTCTTTTTTGCTTCATTTATCGTGTGATTTATTAATTTTAAATGCATTTTAATGTACGTGATTAATCAATTAAACTATTAATTTTAATTATGTATTTAAGATCGTTAACGTGTAAAAAAATATATAGGCCTATATATATATCTAAAATAGTTTAATGTAGTCTAAGAATAGGAATTTCATCGATAGTTGTGTAACTATTACAGATGTATGAAGGTAAGTGCGTGGTGATGTCGAATGTGGCAAAGTGAATTATTCAAATTTAAAGTATTTTCTCTTGTAAATGGATTTTTCAAGTAAGTTAATATATATCTGTGAATGGATTTGAGGTGAAATAAGATGAACATTTTACAAGAATTTTAAGAAAATCGAATAGAATGTACTGATTTTAATTATCTACTTTATTTTTATGTTATTTACCAACTTAAAAATACTAATTTTAACCGCCAAAGAAAAGATTTATTTAAAGAAGTTATAATGCTTTACATGTTGAAAAATTTTTTTTCTAGAAAAAGAAAATAATCCAAGCTCATTTTAGAGAGTTTTCTATACAAAACAACTCGAGTATCTTCTTTTAAAATTATTATGGAGATACTTAGATGATCTAATTTATTTTCTGAACCTATTGTAAAGTAAAAATATGCATTTTCTAACTAAGGAAAAAAAATTAAGTGTTGAATGGCTTTCATCAAAACTGAGTAACCAAAGCTTCTATTTTTAGTCAAAATAATTAATATAAATGATAAACGGTTGAACCAATAAAACAACAAAGAAGACAAGTTTAAATCTGCTCACATCCACCTTCTTTCAACCGACTGTCTCATATCCATTAACTTTTCTGAAGTGGTGCAACTCACGCCGATGAACAAGAATAAAGCAAAGTACAGTAAAGACTCGGTAAGAACAATACCTTCTCAGTTACAAGAATGACTTCTTCGTTTATTATTATCATGCTTGTATCTGTGTGTCTTCAACCAGAGTAATAAATACTGCTCCAGAGGACACACACGACATTTAGCCGCCAGCGAAGAGGCGTAGATGATGGATGACAATCTTCCAACAAAAATTCTCGATGGAAAAAGTAATTGATGAAGGACGAGCAAAATCATTTCTATCTGCAACACCTAGTAAAACCTGCAGAT
The DNA here is from genome assembly GCF_000671375.1 of Centruroides sculpturatus. Lineage (NCBI taxonomy): Eukaryota > Metazoa > Arthropoda > Arachnida > Scorpiones > Buthidae > Centruroides > Centruroides sculpturatus. The sequence goes on from NW_019384322.1 coordinate 712,082, forward strand.
TAACGAATTGCCTTAATATCTACCCACTACCTGTGTTACGGATGTGATTAAAGTCGATTAGTAAAGATGAATTCTTTTCGATGCATATCTTTCCAGATATATATGCAAGAAAAGAAGTGATGCTGCAAAATATCGATAACGTCAGTCTCGATCTTACCTTAGGGATTCTGAATAATTTTTACATAATTTTCTTCAACGTTGATTGTCTTTGGGCTATGTTCCTTCTCCATATGTTAAATAAAGATTCTGTCGATGGAATGGAATTCGTTTCGACATTATTCTTCTTTAAGTTACATTATAGATTTGCAATGATCGAATATTTAAAATATTTTAATACTCTGTTAGAAAGATATCGTAATTTATAATTCTATTTAAAAAAAAAAAAAAAAGTTTAAATTTAATTGTGTTGAATGAATAAATTTTTAAAGTCTTTCATAATTCTGTGAAGATTAGTTAGTATGTCAGAGTGATTAATTCGTGCTTGTAAATTCTATCTCGTTACTCCTGAATAGCAAAACCACGTACGAAATTAATATCCTACAAGGTTAAAAGATATCCTTCAACAGTTAATATATGTTTGTTACCAAAATTCCAGGAACTTTATACAATATTTATGTAAAAAGTATTCATTTTAATATAGAAATTATCACAGATATATATATTTTACCAACGAATTTTTCCAAATTTAATTGTGGAATAAATTAGTATTAATTAAATGATAAAATTATAGGATTATTGTTTTTGAAGATACGAATTATTTAAGCAACTGAATCGCAAATGAATAATTAAAAAAAAAAGACCAGAAATTATTCATTTATTTAAAGGAATTTAATATTTCATATTATAATTTCATGAATAACAATGAATGGCAACAGATAAATTTATCAAATTCAAAGTGGCACATCTCTGTGACATTTGGGAAAAGAGAAAACCAAGAAGGTTTAATTTGTTGTTTTGACGAAATCTTGTTCGAGATGACAACAAAATTATCTCATCTTCGCTTTTTTTCATATGTTAATTAATTATATTATCAAAATTCCAATTTTTCTCCCCCCCCAAAAAAAACCTTATCAAATATAAATAGGCCTATACACTTAATTTTTTACATATACATAATAAAGAATGACTTATATAAAAGTATAAAATTAATTTTCTTATTATAGATAGTTACATTTATTGCTTATAATTGCATTATAATTATAAGAAGAAAGATTACGTGGCTAACCTTTCATTAAAATTTATGGATCTCATTAGAATCTTGAAAATTTTAACTATATTTATAACGTAGAACTTTGTTTAATTTACTATTTTTAATTTATTAACTGACGTATATTAGTTCATGAAATAATTTGCTATAAAATAAAATTTACGCCAACCGATCCATAGATTTATGATGCGGAACCGTATAGCAATGGAAATGCATTATTTATGCAATTTCGGCTTTCGTGACTGACTCATTGAACATATAAAAAATAGAAATTTGTTAATAACATTATCAATAGATTAAAAACAAATGGTAAAGTTAATGACTAATCAAAAAATTACACATTGATCGGTAGAAATATTTTCCAGTCTTACTGACGCCCGACTAATTGGAACTCCTCGACGTTTCGTCTGGATAAAGCTCGAAGTTCCGGTTCGACTAAGGAAAATAAAGGCAATTTTCACCCCATTTTCATTTTTACAACGAAATTTTAATAGAGAAAAAGGTTATAAAAACGTCGAGTAAACGACCCGATGTAATGAAATTTATAGATGTGCTACATAATAAAGGAGAAGAAGAAAAACGTGGTAGCACCACACCTCGGCTTTTCAGGTTTGGCCAGTCGAAAATTGTCATTTTGTAAAGGTGTGGTGTCAAAATAGTGCATCGGTCGGCCATTGTGCAGTGGGGAGGAAGAACCAGAAACGGACTCTTGCCCGTTGCACGCACCAGTTTAAATATTGGAGCAATGTACTTATAAATAGTTGATGATATTGAAAATTGTGGTGGTGCGTGTGAATGTGTGGGACGAGGTCACCTTTGGGCGGAGACTGAAATGGTGTGTCTGGACGCGTGATCGGAGACCCTCCCTTCACTTACTCAACTTATATCTATTCCGGTCGGACATGGTCCATCTGTTCTTTCTCTAGCAAAACTTCTCGTTTGGTTAGATTTTGTGCTCAACCGTATTTTTAACGTGGACACGTCCGGGTATCATATTTTTTACTTTATCCTCAGATTAATACGTAAGCGGAACTTTGCGGTATTACTTTACTCGTAAGAATTAACACAAGTTATAAATTACCTCAATAACATGTCCAAAACTTTTAAGAATCGCGGATTTAGGAGATTCTGGTTCAGGTTCAAAGAGAAAATGGAAATTTATCAAAAAGAATGAAAAAACTCAATAAGGATAGAAATTAATGTGAAGTACTGCAACGTGATCTAGAAGATAACTCATCACTTCCTTCGACCGAGAAGAATCAAGTAAAGTATCTACGACATTCTGAACTGAGACTGTATTCGTCGAAAGATCCGGTTGTAGCGAATGTCCAACAGATCCCCGTGCAAATTACTCTCTATATATAGAAGGACACGTGTCTTAACTTCATCCATTTTTCCTGTCTTTCCCATTCCACATCCTGTTGGTAAATACGGCAATAGAAATCGTTGGACTTTCTAAAAATTCCGACTTCAGTTAATGGTAGTGAATGAGAGAGAGAGGAGAGGAAAAAAAAAGAATCCAGACATCATTCCGAAGTTATACGGAGAAGAAAAGGTATTCTCAATCCGAAACAGCTTTTATACTCATCTAAATATAACTTTAACCAACATTCCGGTCAGTTCATCTTATTGGAGAGAGGAAAGCGTAGTTAACCACGTGAGGTCCTCGGAGACCATCTTCTAGGATGGAAGAGGTACTTACGACCATTTCGATGACTTACGGGCTTTATATAGGATAAAAGGAATTTTTCTTATGTCTAAAACATTCTAAATATAGATATTAGAACTAGGTAACGTTTGAAGGATAGTAAAAGAATTTTCTTTAATGCCCACTTTTGTTAAGTTATTTAAAGTAAAATCCTGGCCCACCATTTTTAAAAGAAATTTTTTAATTTTATTTTAAACTAAATTAACTCGTTATATCTCTCCTAGTTATAAATATCCCGTAAAGAAAATGAATAATTTGCTCTTCTACCATCTCAGCCCTAGCTCAATAAAGTAGGATTAGGTCAGTGATGCTGTCAACGCTAATCAGTCCTCTTCACTAATCCCACCTGACAAAATACACGAACTGTCAACGCATCGGCAACTACCACACAACAGGTTCCCTTCGTGACTCTAATTACGTCCACTTTTCCAACAACAAGGTGCAGCGCGGAGGCAAACAACCAATTAACACTAGAGGACAAATCCCTACCAAAACGTCTCTTTTACAGGAAGATAAACTATATATTTAATTTTAATAATTTATGAGAAGCCTAAGTTGAAGAGCAAACAATAAAAAGTGATGTTAATAAAGGGATGGGGGTTATTATCCACCCCCAAAATGGGGGTGGACTACTACATATTCACTCTTCTGACCCTTTCCGAGTCGAAGGTGAAGGTGGGTGGATTGACTTGATGGAAGAAAACGCCTGGTACATCCTAACTACCGCACTCGGTGAACCCTTCTTCGTCTATAAGTGGCACGAGTCTTTAACATGTGATTTATACTGGCTGTTTACAGGTGAACGTGTACTGAAAATATTTTCTTTCAGAAGTGGAAAAATCCGATTGACGTATCTTAAGCTCTTTCTACTTTAGAGCTTTAATTTTCTTTCGAGTCTAAGCTGTTCTTAATGGAAAAAATCCTTTAGGAAAAAAAAAATTCCCTGCAAAGTTTATTAGCATTTCAGGAGAAAAGAGTTTTCATAAGTTTCTTATTGATTTTCTTACTGTTGTTTTTGTAATTAAGTAATTGTTTTTAAAATGAAAAATACTTAGGAAAGAAGGGAATCTTTTGAATGTAATCCCTTCCAAGTTAGATTATAAAATTTGTGCGAGTTATTTTTGTAAGGTTTAGGATTGTGTAGGGGTGAAAGAGACTATGTTTTGAGATGTGTAAAAAATAAGTCTGTTAAAAAAAAAAGTTACATGTAATTTTGGAAGATGATACGTGACAGGTCACGAACGTATCTCTTTCCCAAAACAAACTTTGGCAAATTTGGTAACAGGTGAGAGTATTTACCGGAAGTTTAGGTTAAAAAATTTAAGCCCATCAAAAGCTCCTGTTTTGAATTTTTACAACAATATTAAAACAAACATTCCACTGATAATGACGCGTCATTCATGTTTTATTTTTTTTTTAAAAAGTAAGGATTATTTACGATAACAATTCTTCTCAAATATTTTTCTTTTTTTCACGAAATAAATAGCATCTGGAGCCGTGTCAAAACATCTAAAAAGTCGGATACATTCTTATGTTTTTACTAAAACCTCCATTTCGTCGACATTAGTAGCTGCAGACTAATTTCCTTTTTTTTACCCCCTCCTGTTTTTAGAAAAAAAAATTTGTGATCCAAAAAGAGAAAAAGTAAGAATGTGAAGATATGTTTCTACGTGGAAGTGTAATCTGCAGAGAGGGGAGAGCGTTAATGTGTTCAGTTTGCCAGGAGTGTGAGGCAGAAAACAAGCCAAAAAACTTCTTGTTAATGTTATCAGTTTGCAGAGTCACCTCTTATCAATTTCTTTTCTCTCAGGAATTCACAAATCAAGTCCAGAAAGAAGAAGTAATTAAGTTAAGATAACAACCTACAAAGTTCGTCAGAACGAACAAGCAAAATTAGATGGAAGGAAAAAAATAGTACAGTAAGTGTATGTGTGTGATACAACGAGAGATTGTATAGTATAAAACCAATTCTTAGCTGTGATTAGATAACACATTTTTTACAATTTTTACTCTCCTTCAATTAATAGTCAGGTGCCAATTTACAAATTCCCTTGCTTCTAGTTGATTAGAGGAGTTAAGTGTAGTGAGAAATATGTGTTAATACATAAAATAAAGTTGATAATTGGGTGGAGACATGTGTTCTAGAGAACTGTTTAAATTTCTAGTAACAAATGTTATTGATTTTTTCAGAAGAAATTGTATTTTCTGGCGAATTTTTTATGTTTATAGAAGTGATAATTGAACTAGTTATAAAAGAAAATTGGAAAGAATCGTGCATAATCTATTAAATAAAACAGATAAACAAGATTATAAAACTTGAAAATAGATAAAATTAATGAAAGTGATAAAAAAAATAGTAATAGTGAAAGGAGTAGGAGTGTGAGATAGGATAACCTGGACGAGCTGCAACCTCTTATAGAAATAGAATAAGCTAATAGAGGAAGAAGTGGGAGAAGAAGAAGAAAAGAGGAAAAGGAAGAGGAGGAAAAGGAAGAGGAGGAGAAGATACAAAATTAACAAAATTATATCTTTTTAATTAGTAAATTTCACAATAAGTGGGACCTTATAGACTTTTTAATTGCATAATCGAATACGTAACACCAAATAAATAAAGAAAATGTTTATATATTCTATAACTTGTATTGAAACGAAACTCAATCATTTTGTAAATGTAATGCTTATCATCTTTAGAATTCACTTTGATACTACCGTATTTAAAATTCTTCTTTTAATTTTAGAGTTCATTTAATCGTCTTTTCCGCATCCAATCCAGGAAGAAATTAAATAATTTCTTTTTTTTTCCCCCTCTTCTTTCAGTGAGATATTGTTTATGAATAATCAATTATTGAAATAATTTGAAAGTAAAATTTTTGGATTAAAAATAAATTGCAAAGTTCTTTTTTTTATATCTATAAGTTATATTATTAATTTGCTTTAATTCAAAAATTTGACTTTCTGATTTTGACCCCGAAGGCACGTCTATAAATATTTATTGAGGAACATTGTTCGACTTGCCTCATCTTATTCTCTAATTTGGTTTGGAAATATTCAATCGGTAACGTTATTAATCTTTTCTTTGATTTATTTAATTTTGAAAATTTAAAATTTTATTTAGAAAAAAATAATAATAAAAAAAAATAAAGCATATTTATAATTTTTAAACGTCGTTTTAAAATTATTTACCAGTTTTTCTGTACTTAACACATTTATTATAATATAAAAAAATGAAGTTTAATGGACGTTTCCGCCCAAATTCTTAGCACTTCTCTTATAATAAGTAGTTATATTTTTAAATTTAAATTATAAAGTTTGTAAGATGCTATTTAATTCGAATTACAGAACGAATTTTTTAATAATAATTATCATTCATCTTCTATATTTTAAGCAAGATAGAAAAAAATATATATTACTCAACGGGGCATAGAAGTGACGAAAAGAAGATAAAATAGCTTTATCCATAATTAGATATATAGAATATCTTCAGGCAAATCTATCATTGGAACACTAAAAAAGTTCGCAAATGGGGTCACAACGCAAAAAAAAAAAAATGGGGGGAAAAAGTCTGTATAAAAAGTTGGCAGGCGCAATGACCGAATAGTAAACCATTACATCGTTTCTGGCCAACAATTCTACGGAAATTGGATAACGTACAGATATAAAATTGGATAAAAAAAAAAAGAGACTACACTTGACTAAAAATAAGTCACACGACTGCTATAAAAGAGACGAAGAGGAAGAGAGAAAAAGAAAAACTGGCATTAGGACATACTGTCCTTTCATTCGTTTCTACAGAGAAAAGCAATGTTGACTGACTCTGGCGAGTTGAGTCAGCTTCTAGATCTAACTTCAACTATTTCTGGGCGCTGACAACTCACTTATGTTCTCCAGCTGCCCCATACATGTACCTAGTGTGTTCTTTTATGTTTTTCACCTCAGCCACTTCGACACCTTTGCTTCTCTGTTTATATACTGAAAGCTCTTCGTTTATTTTCTTTTATATCCCGAAGAAGTGCTTCTTTTCCATTTTTTTATGTAAGGAATTTCATATCTAAAAATGGATTTTGCTTACCTGTAAACTGTTAGAAAGGGGGCTCAAAAGAAATTGTATTTTTCTAACTCCCTAAGTGCAACATCGAAGGTTTATCCCGACGTTACTCTTAAAGAACGTGATGTTTACCGTACGAAACGTTATGTTTACTTTATTCGAATTTATATAGCTAGCGCTTATAGAAGTATGCTTTCGTGAGCAAAATCTTATCGAATAAAATAAGTCAAGAGGATTCTGATAAGTTTAAGGATCATAATTTATGCTATCAGTCGACGATAGAAGTAACGAGCTAAGTAGATTTAACAATTCAAAGAGGCCTGCAATGGGTACCAATTCGATTAAGTCGAGTGTAAAGTGCAATTTATGCAACGATTCTATCGATCTCTTCTTAACGCTTATCTCCTACTTATACATAATTTTACCTATTTAAAATCATTTTAACCATTCTGATCTGAATTTTCTATAATAAATTAACGTCTAAGATTAACACGATTGTTTACTTAAATATGTTTAAATATACAATCGTTGGAATGTGTTTGAAAGTCGAGATCTGTGATTGTTTATCCCTGATCTACCTCAGCCTTCAATGATGTTTCTGCAGCTAAATCACGCTGTTTTCTGTAAGTAAGAGTTTTTCATTAGCTTCTTCCTATTCCCACTCCTTAATGGAAACACCCAGGATATAATCTTCCTAGAGGAACAGTAGGATTAATCTCCGAATCCTTTCAGCCTTCATTTTCCCAAACGTTCCTCTATCGACACTAACGTCTCTGGTAATAATTTTATTAATGATTCCTCTCTTGTCACAGAAACTTTATCGAAGGTTCGAGCAACTAATCTTACTCAATATCCTCTTTTATATCTTTTTGTTCTTATCTTTTTCTTTTCTGATATCGCTTCGTTCTTCTTCCTACCTTTTCTAAAGTCGTTTCGATGATAACACTTCAATATGCCATCAGTTTTGTCTTTACTAACGATTTTGTTTCCGACTTAGTGTGGCGAAAACCTAGCAATCTTTACTAAGCCGAAAATCGATTTTCTTTACTCTTATGCCGCTTCTGTTATCATTACGGTTTAACAAGAAGGGGAGGAAGATGATCTGTACACTAATGCATTGAGGGAATGACAGTTTCGGGCAAACATTGCAAGAGTGTTGGATTCTTTCCTTTCGGGGTGCAGGTTATCGGGGTGGATGGTGCAGCTGTAGTAACACGTATCCGCTAAAGTTACTACCGCAGTTCCAACGTATAAAATTATTGCGGTTCTCCGGAGAAATGCCTTTTAGAATAGCTTTACTATAAAAAATTCCCCCACACATTTTACTGTTTTATATGGCTTGTTGGAAGCGATACGTTTAAACAAGAAGTTACTTTTTACAAAAATTTACGTCAAAAATTTAAGAAAATGCCTAACTGTTTGATGTAACGTCAGTCAAAAGATCTAAATTAAGCAACGCACACACAGAGGAACGGTTATCTAGCAAGACAAGGCGCCATAAAGAAGAAGAAAAGATGGAGATTATTTTCATACCGAATGGTCGAAAGGGATACGAAAGATCATTAAAAAGTATAAAGCTTTATGCATATCAGTATTCTCCGCTGTATTGTTTCTTTGTATAGAAATCGTTAAAAGCTACACCTGCAGTTATTATAAGGAAAGAAGATTTATTCAGTCTTCCATTGCCGCGCCTTCCGCCTCTTCACGGCTGTGACTTTGAACCAAGCAATGCTTTACTGTCTTTATGATCCGTTTCGTACTGGCGAAACTAAACCCGCTTCTGACGCCTGCCCATTCGACATATTTATGACCAATAACCCGAGAAATATCTATACAACGGAACTTACAATACGGACTGGGGAGACTGTTTGTATTCTGCACATGCAGCAGCATACGTTTGACGTTATTGGTCGTAAATCTTGGCAAAAAACTAGTTCGGCCACTAACTTTATCCTACGATTTCGTAAATGTTTTCCTATCTTTGCCTATTTATCCACGAGTCTTGTGACTTTTTGATTGAAGGGCCCAGATGTCCCAGTCATTTTTTTTCCTACCTCCAGAAATACGTTTTCTCTGTTGGAGTTTAGGATGGGCAATTGCGATTCGAACTTAATTCTCCTTTCCCTGATGTTGGTAATATTTTTCTTCGACCAATATGCGACTATAAATTTAATAAATTATTTTGAGAAATCTAGCGTGGCCAAGAAAACCTTGGCAGCCGGAGATGGTAAGTTAAATCATGACTTTTGAAGTTTCTTCTGACAGGGAACGGTCTAGAACTTTACAAAAGATTTGAGGTTTGGAACATCGGATTTTTTCCTCTCTTTATCACGTATTTGTCAGAAACAAGGGTTAATTTAATCTATATTTGGCGTTATTCCCCGAAAGAATTTCATCTGATCCGTGGCATGGTTCGCAGAAGTGTTATCGCCTGAAGAAGGTGAAGCGACATTGGTCACAGCTGTTGGCGGGCGGAAGGCAGGAAGGTTAAACAGTTCGTACATGCCTAAAATATCCCACGGTTTCGGTCCACGGTTTCTGTCACGTTTGATCACGAATGACAGGAGATCACCAATCTCTGTCGTATGACTAGCGTTGGGCGGAGAGGACAGCAGCGCCTTTGATCTCTACTTGCATGGTAGAGATTCCAAGGGAAAGTTTGCAGCCCGCCTCATTGAGAAATAATGGATACTTTTGTCTGTCTGTGCATGTGAAAGGCTGCTGTTTTTCTGTTCTGCTATTGGTTTGTACTGTACTTCATCAACAGTTCATATTTGTTTGGGTCAACCATGTGATGAGACGAGGAAAAAATCTAAAATGTTTCTGTTTGCCCTTTTGTCTTCAAAAAGAGGAAGTATAAATATTTAATTTTGGTGAAATTTAATCCTTTGTACCCTAATTACGTGGAGTCAATCGATAAGAGAGGCTGCAGTACGTGCAAGATTGGTACCCCTATCCTCTTATGCTTTAATTCTGAACAAGTAAATGAAAAGTATACAAATGTATGATAAACTTACCCCATCTAATATTCATTATTTGCCTAAAAACCGTGTGGGCAAGATAATTAGCTTGGAAATTCAACTAAACTTCATCAAGACATCATTTTTATTTAACTGAACCATTAACACAGCTCCTTTCGCCTAATTTTACATTCCAGAGTTCTTTAGGGACCTAACGCACCTCGAGTAATCCCAAAATTCCAGAACATTACCAAGAATAATGACAAATTTCCTAAAGACGGCGAAGAAGTAGAAAAGCGTGCAAATATTCATAAACCGACAATAATTATCAGTTTAAGCAAATTTTCCTCTCTTTATAGTATAATTACGTTATCAGATTTCATCAACATGCCAATAAATCACTTTACTTTTACCAATAAGCATTTTACTTGGCAGTCGTTAACGATCTCGTTAGGTAACCGAATTGTTATAAGTAAAACTGTTAAGTATGAGCAAAATATGAAGCAGAGCAAAGTTTGTAGATTGGTATTTCTTATCACGTATTACCATTAAGTGTTGTGCGAACACGGATTTCAAACAATTCCTTGAATAATGAGTAGCACCGAGTTGGGGAGAGCCAATAACCAACCAAGTGGCGAAGAATAATGATACCTTCGTCTACGCACTGTTTAATGCACTTTCATTACCTATCGTTATTGCTCTAATAGTTATTTACGATCAAAATTCCAAATCGTAGTCTTTCATTCGTTTGCCAAACACTTTTGTCTCATACGTGAATCTCCCCACACTCCACTTTTGCTGCATCCTTTACAATTTATGAAGGTAATATAGCTCAATTACTCTATTAATTGGATTTATTCGCATTTAAAAGTATTTAAATTCGAATTTTTCTTCGTTTTCTTATCAAGAGTTATTTCGGTTATTATATAGTAGCTGTAGCTTAAAATATTCCGGTAGAGATGCTACTGTCAAATGAATATCTCGCACCACCATGCATTAAATATTTTCTTCTTCTCTTTTACGATTATTATAAAGGAAAACTTATAGTAAGAAAGAAAGAAAGAAAAAAAAAAACACATAGCCAACGTCCATTAATTTTAACTTTCTGCTAAATTTTTCGTGACTGCTGGAGGTAAAAGAAACACTCCATAATCTTTTGCCTCAACGTGATATTCATCAACTCATGAATTCTGTGCAGCACCGGAGAATTAATTTTACTCCTGACACCAGGAAGTACTTTACCATTCGTAGCTGGGGGTGTTGCTTTTTTTAACGTTTCTTCTCGTCTCGACTTCTCGTAGGTGACATCGAGATGTCAGGTAAGGATGGACTTCGTTCATTTACACGCAGTATCGATTACAAGAAGTGTTGATTGAAGAAACACGTCACATGTCAAACACGCCCCACTTCAAGAAGAGCCGAACATTTTTTTCTTTCTTTTTTTTTCCTCCTGGTTTCTCTTTTATTCCTATTTCTAGAAATAGTTTTTGGCTTATAAACGAAAGATATTTTGCAGGTTTTCCAAACAGACATCCATGTGCTAATTCCGTGTGTCATTAGCTTGTACGATGTTTTTAATGTTGATGTTGGAATGCCACCAATTTTTCGATGGACAATTAGCTTGTATCTTTATTGCCATCGGAAACGGTTGTAAATTTTTTATAGTGGTCTAATTAAATGAATAGGGCCCGGGTTTATCAATTAAATGTTGGTACGAATTACTTTTGTTAACATGTGTTTCTTTTTGGATCGTTTTATAACTGCATTAAAAGACGCCGCTCAAATTAGTTTCTTTGGTAAAAATTGTTAAAAGTGTTTTTTTTTTTTTAACTTATAAAAAGTGTATATGCCCCTCTTCTTCTATTGAACGTCTGCGTTATTATGTGCTTAACATTCTTACTTGAATCTTATTTATAGAAATACTTTCCACATAAAATTGCGTATGAAAGAGGAAATAAGACACTTTTTTAAATACTAATGTTGATTTAATTATCCTTAGTAGTAGCTTTTTATTATTATAAGAAAAATAACTTTCAAATGTCATAATATCTTATCAGTAAACGTTTATTAAATGCAACTATAAATGGAATTTTGTGAGAAAATACCGATAATTTTTATATTAGTTTAAAGCGATACAATTCTCAGAGGGAGAAGACTGTTAATAATGTTCTGTAGACCTATTTGCAAGTTGTATGGCTCGAAATCTTTAGAGAATCTTCTTTTAATTTTTGTAAACATGCATTTCGACTGATTATTTATCAATTTTCTTCAGTTATAAATATATAACGTTGAAACTCAGACATTAAATTTTTAATAGAACAAAACAAAATTCAACATAAAGTTCCTATTTATCTATTCTTTCCTATAAAAATACGATAATTATACTTACCTCATAGAACATTATAACCAAATATTCTATCTGTATGCGTATAGCCTAAAGAGACTTGCGAAAAAAAGAAATTTTTATTGTATTTATATGTATAAGAACTCGATTTATGAATAATTTCTGATGTATTTTTAATACAGTATACATAAGTAACGCCTACTTATGTATTTTAATAGGCTTATTAATTGTTTTGAATAAAGTAGATGCCTATTTATGTTAATGAGGACATGCCTACTGAATTTATTCAGTATAAATGAGATTAAATTAGTATAATTATCCACAGAACCGTAAGACAATATTTGTTATAATTACATAAGCTCTTGTAAGATATTAAACGTGTTTTTAAATTCGAAAATATACTTAATAGTTTGTGTATCCTACAGTACAGGAGTTATCCATTTACAAGCAATGACTAATAGCGATAAAAAGGATTGCGTAAGGAAAAAAAAAATGACTCGAAATCCAACTTAATCTAAGCATTTGTAAGAAAAGTAAACGTATGATCTTTCAACTAAATATTGAACAAGTTCCTGCACTTATTTGTTTATATTTCGTTTGACAGCTTAGTTGATTCGGGTTAAAACAAGCCAGAACTTTTACAACTGTTTAGTTTTACAGGCAATTGCACCCAAGCAATCGATGCACTTTACAAAGAAAATAAAAATGGGAGAAGGGGAACAAAAATAAAATAAAATAAAAAATAAGAATCGAAAGAAAATCGAAAAGTTCTTTTTGTGCCAGCAAGTAATATAGATTAAGTTGAGTCCTTTACTTAACATTTATTAGAGGGCTGTCTCAACGGCTTGAAAGCAAAAATACAATCACTTTGGGAATAGAAAAGCTAAAGTAAAACTCCCAACATTCGAAATTCTAGGAAGGAGATGGAAGAACGATATCCAATTTAAACTGCACCATTTCAAGTGTTACCATCCTGGCCCATTCCCAGCTTAATCAATACTCATTACTGTAATAAGTAATTCGGCTTTGGATTATTTTTTAACTCTTTTCAGGATCGATACGCATTTTCTCCTTTAGCCATGCAGTAGAAAAAGGAGAAGAAGAGGGAGGAAAAAAAAAAGGAAAAATTCCTGGCGGGTAAAAGTAAAATCTGATTAAATATCCAAACTGGGGATGATGTTTGGAAGGAGACTCGCGTTAGAGGCGTCGAACGAGTTTCCCTTTAACACCTCGCCGTTGTCAGAGGGAACGGCAGCCAGTTTGATAGATGAGTGCGTGAATGAAGGTGCCCTTCTTACCCCAAAATAGTACGACCCAGGGTGTTGTGAGGGGGTGTATAAATGAAAAGGCCCCCTTCGGGGCACTTAATCTCCGAGGGCGTGGCCATCGGCCTCCGAGCTAGTTCATTAGACTCCACTGTCCCTTGGAAGCTGGCGCCGAGCAGTTGAAGTAAACAGCACCACTGGAGTGATACTTTATATTCTCAAGTCGGTGTTCTCAGATGTGCCGACAACATAATGGTGTCTCCTTCGACCTAAGTTAAATCAATAAAAGGAAGTGGAGGATTATTTTTGCCTCAATAATTTTTCTTATGTCCACTTATTCTCTTCTTGGAAGCGATGAAGCAGTTGGAGAAGCGATGGTAGTTCATATTGAAAAAATAATATTAGTCGAGGTGTTTTTCTATAACTGCAGCTTCGATGCGTCATTCGATAGCGTTTTGGGTTTTTAAAAAATAAAAAATGGGATGAGAAAATTAAAAATTTATGTTTAAAATTAAAAGAAAAATGTACTCTTAAGAGAAGCTGTAGAGAATTCGTCTAAGATGGTGTAGTGCATATTAAACTGAAAGAATTTTTCTTTTTAATTTGCTATTTCTTTTGAAATGAATGCTAATTTTTAATAAGAGTTATTTTCTTTAAGTCGTAAAAGTATATGTATATGAAATTATAGTTATTAGAGTTGCATTTCTTAGAAGATTTGACTTGTTTAGGGTGGAGTCGTCGGTAAAATTCCAATTCTAAATTCAAGAAAATAAAGGGGAAATTCTCGTAAATATAAAATAACATCATTTTAGCTATCGCCTCTAGACTCTTCTTTATATTTTTAAATCTGGACTATATTATTATCGAATTAATTCCTGTTGCAAATAAAATAAGCGACGAAGAATCCTCAAAGGAATCATTCAAATGAGAATATCGCAAGAAGTATACATCTAAGATAAAAATCGGCATGTACAAGGTTGCATATTTCAAGAACGATCGTGTTGACAGCAAATTACAGCTGGTAGCTTCTTCTCCCTCCCATCCCCTAAAGGACCTACCATAAAAATTGCTTAATTTACCACTCTTATCTCATCCAGAGAATTTTTATAATTTTCGAGATGTAAGATACCAAAAGGCCACATTATGTACCACTTGCCGTGATATAAATAATACATTTGATCGCAAGTGAAAGAAACTTATTCATGATATCTATTCCGAGCAATCAAACCGTGTCTGGCTGGGATGAATTAAGGCCAATGTTGCTAAACTGATCTGGAAGATGGCCAACTCGCATTGGCTTTGTTTGTATAGTAGTAGATATACGGAAGAACGAACAAAAAACTGTCTACAAATAAGAGAGAGAGAGTTGCATTTTCCAGACATTAATGATTGTATCATTAGTATGAAATTAAATTCGGTATCTTTTCTAGCGAAATACATTATACAGGACAGTTTTCGCCTACATACAAAGTAAAAATCTGAATATATAATAAACTCTCATTTTAAGCGACTTTTTCTCCTTGATTGTCATCTCCCTCCTCTGAAAAGAAGTATCAAAGTCCGTGTTTATCTTACCAAATTTTTGTTTTGAAACAATTTTGCTACATACTACATTATAAATTACAAATTCCAGACAGTTCGAAAGCCAAGATATTCCTTGTTTTGAAATGATACAAATTTCAAAGGACACATCTTCAATTTTAAGTAATCAAAGGATAATATTTTTAAAAGTTTTGTAGTATTTAGAATATTTTTTTTGACATTATTAACGTAGCAAGAATTGATATTTATTCCGTCAAAATAAAATTAAAAATTTATCTTAAGAAACACAGATAACAAACAGAGATGTAACTAGCACTCGCATTTCACAAAATCGATACTTATCGCCATTCTTCACTTTATCAAAAACTTTGACAGAAACTTTAAATCAGCCTAAAGGTAAAGGAAAATTCCAAACGTATAATAGAACCCATCTAAGTTAAATTGCTTCTTTGAGAATATCTGACAACTTGTCCATATTACCATAAGGACCCCTAAGGAATAGACACAGCCAACCATCATTTAAACCTCCTATTGCAACAGTTCCACTCTTCTCTTCGAGCCAAAGCCTTGGGCACAAATAAATTGCAACTTTTATACTATATATATATATATATATAGATACATATAGTAACTTTGGAATCTTTTTTCTTTTCTTTTCTTTTCTTTAAAAGTAATTTTTGAGTGTTGTGATTTGGTAGAAGTTTTGCATCCTGAACCAGTTTGAACGGGATTAACAGAATGGATAAGTGAAATTTTCATATTGGATGCAACACGTCCGGAAATAAGCGTGTTGGAACGAATGACTGTTTTACTACTTACGTATCCGAATTTATGACACAGTAGAGAAGATTAGATGGTCCTCTTCGCATATTTTCCACCTGTATCGCTCTTGGTTTAATGCGATCATCATAAAGGCGGTGGATGATGGTTTATTAGATGATAACGTTCTCAATACCGGTAATAGTTACGTATATAAAAAGAAGAGATGATTGTTTTGTAGCTGATAGCGAGTTTCCCAACGAGATTTGATGAGCATTTTTTTCCCCCTAAAGATTAGTAGCTTTTCGATTACCTAACTGATTTTAATGAAGAGTGAAGTAGTTTTATCGTGATTTTTATGATTCTAAGTTGATTAGGACTCTCGGTTCTATTAAAAAATTGAAGAGCATTTATTATTTTTCTTTTGTATTACGAAAGACATTTCTTATTTAGTGTCTTGGTAAAAAAATCAATAAATCTTTTCAATCTTTATCAAGCATTGTGGTTAGTAATACTAGCGCGACTTGATTAGAAGTTTCTTATTTATTTAAAAAAGAGAAAAAAAAGTAGAATTTGTCTTTAGAAAAAAAAAGGGTGAAATACTGGAAAAACAAAAACGTCTTGTGAATTCTCTCTACTAGTTGTTTTTTTAGTAGAAAAACCAGATTTTACGGGGCTATATTTTAATAGCTTTCTGATAGACCGCCTCACTTTTTGGTACTTTTATTATCAAGTGAAGAGCTCTTAAAATTTTGCAGCGATAGAAACCGAATCCATCGATCCTTCTAATGTTACTTTTTTTTTATTTTTTTAAAGCATTCTCAACTCTGATAATCTATAGAATTCTAACTGAAAATTCATTAAAAGTATCCCAATTTTTGTAAAAATTTAAAAACTTCAGAAAAATCTTCTAAGATGTCTTAGGTAATGGATAAGTGCTCGACGTCTCTGATTTATGGTAAAACTTGATGATTATCACATAATGGGTAATAAATCAATATATACGAGCCACTTTATAAGATGAGGCCGAAAAAGAACTACTTCTAGCCAAGAGTCGATATATGGACGTTTCAAAGTTAATTAAGATGCTTCACTGACAGTTATACCGGAATGTGATGACATTTATTGTCGATCTTGGTGACTTTACTTGATTTTATATGCATAAAGCGAAGCTCTCTATATATTTTATGGATTTTTATAACCGTAGTCCAGATTAACTTATGAATTACGATGTGTTCTGTTTACTAATTCAGTTTCTCAGATAAAATCTTGATTTTTTTCTAGTATAAATCTTCTCCTCGATTAAAAAAATATATAAAAAATATATTACGAAACATGCAGAAATTTTCTATTCAATCGTCAAGATTCGGAGTAAATATATATATAATTTTTTTCATCAAGATAATGATGCTTTATAATGGGTTCAAGTTTACCATTAAATGTTTACAGATGCGAAATTTAATGTTGGAGTAGCGATTTTAAGTTATCTTTACCTTCATTTAATTTTATTTATTTATTTATGCTGAATGATTAAGTAATATATCTGAGCTTTTTTTTGATGTTTTAATAAATAATTTTAAATTTAAATGAAAGAAGATTGAGATTTACGAATATTTATCATAAATCTGTCTCTTCTCTTGTTAAAATTTACACTTTTTATGTAAATTAGAAGTTGAAAGGATAGAAATTTGCATCAGATTGCTCTTAAGTCTATGATTCATTTGTAAACCTTGAAAGTGTTCGATGTTATTGTAGGGATAATTACAGTGTACGCGTAGAAAAAAAAAAGAAGTAAAAATCGTTAGCGTGGGCACAAATGGTAGTAGGTGAATTAAAGAACGGTACTCACCGGCTATTTCTAAAGTGGCATTTCTACTTCTGGCTCTTCCCACCTCGTTGCGTGCCACGCACCAGTATGTGCCCGTGTCCTGCTCCCTTTTGCTATGGATGACGTGCAAGAAGAATAGAGAACCACTGGGCAAGGCCATCCTGTTGGCCGTGTTGTGTACAAGTTCTCCATCGTGGTACCACTCGATGGTAGGAGGAGGTTTACCTTCGGCTTTACAGTTCAATGTCACGGGTTCGTGTTTCCTCACTAAAACGTCTGAAGGATGTTCTGTTATTCTCGGTGGGCGGAGTTGAGCTGTGAAGAAAGACAATGACAAAAATAAACTGTCGGCTAAAGTTTCAATAAAAAAGAAATGAATATAATGTACCTTACAAAATAATTTTTTAATACAAAAACAGAATAGAAAAAAAAAAAATATATATATAGATAGATAGATATGTATATGTAATAAAATCGTATAAAAATTCTCCCCGTGTTTAAGAAGCAAAGTCATTCAACTCAATGCAACCGAGATTGATTAATGTCATCTTTAGAAGACTCATTGAGGTTTTGAACTGCTTTAACGATCAATGAAGGAAAGATATCAAAGAGAATTTATATGAATGAAACCCTTCAACTAATGACTGAAAGGGATCTACTACAAAGATTTTAGTTTTATACTGAAAGAACTTTACAGTAGCTGCAAGCATTACCACTAAAACAGAGGAATCGACTTCTGTACAAAACAGTTCTTTACAGTTACCCGAGGCAAACTTTATTTTATAAATTACCTAATACATTGGATAATGTTGTGTAATGTAATTAAAGCTTTTCGCTAAGGTTTGATTACAATTGGTTTATCTCTTAAGCCGATTTTGATAATCTAATTTAGTCGTCACGTGAAACGTCGTTTCTGGTTCCAGAGCCAACTCATCTTGTAAACTATTTGTCAGAAAATAGTAATGAGTTTTGACTAGGATGTAACGTTGTTAGACACGCTAATGAGAAACATATTCGTCAGATACTCATCAGCATTATCAGATGATACACCACCGAGAGAAAAATGCTCTTCTTCTACACGTGTTAAACACGTTAAACTAATTTAAAAGTATGGTGTAGATGACGCAATGGCTAAATTAGTTTGGGGGTATTTTTTTTTCTTCTTTTTTTTTCTTTTGTTTTTAAGATTTCTCCTTGAAGTTTTATAAACTATGAAAACCTGTAAATAAGACAAAACACGGCGTAAAAATTTAATAAAAATATTTCAAACACAATAACTGATTTTTATAGAAAACAGCCATTATTCTAATAGAGTTATCGAATTTGTAGCACCACCCAAATTTTATTTTTTGAAGGAAAGAAAGAAAGAAAAAAAAACATCTTGCAAGATCTCCGCCCCAATGATTAAAATATACGAAAGAAAAAACGTGGCAAAAATGCCTCGCCCAATTTATACCTTTTAGTTTTTAACTTTATGTGATGTAAGTTCCTCCCTAATATAATAGAAAAAATAAAAATGGATTAATCATCGATCGACCTTAATTTTTGCATTTACTTAATAAAGATTTTCTAAAGTAACAAATGAAAAGAGAAAAAAAGAATGCAAACAGATAAAAAGAAATATCATCAGAATGCGTACATCGATCCAAGATATAAATTAGGTCAAAGTTGTTGTCGGCGAGTCAAAAAGAAGCTTTAATAGTTCTACTCAATATAAATTGAATTAAGGAAAAAGGCAGAAAGGCCTGATTGCTAAAAATGATAAAACCTGATTTGAAAATTACGTCTGACGTCAAAAGTCATATCCTAAATTACTTTAAATTAAAAAATTTATGACGAGGTTGAACACTTTTCTTTCATTATGTGAAACTTTTAACTCTTGTTTCTTCCCGATGTTTCGCTTTAAATTGAATTAAATATGTTACTTATATTTAATTTATATTTCGGAGATGAAATTTTATAGGTTAAACGTATTTAAGATACTTTTTTTTTTTTTTTATAGAAATGCTTTTATTTTTGTTGTAGAATTAGTCTTTGTAATTGGTAAAGAGCTTTTTAATGTATTCAATCTCTATTTTTCAATAGTATAAAGCGAATTAAAGAAGTGAAAATTCGAGTAATTTTTACATGTTTTTAACAGATTTAAAAAAAAAATTAAATATAACATTTCTAAATTGGTTTTTTTTTTTTTAAATTCAATTTTATAACGAAATTCCACAAATTATAAAATAATCTTCAGATTTAAAATTTCTCGCCTCGAAGAAAATAAAATTGCAAATGGCGCTTAAGTTATGTGACTATAACGGGCGTAAAAATGCAAATCCTCCTCTTCTAAGCTAAATTTAAGGCACGATTTTTAAGCCTAGGTTCTCGACTTTCTTCTTCTTCTTTTTTATACGCATGCGGTCAACTAAGAGTATTATTTAATTATCTTTAGCCATTTCTTCTACCTCTGCTTCTTTCGTGCAATCGCTGCTTAACTCCCAGTTTCGATCGTTTCTGCAAAAGGAAGTTTGGCTGAAAATTCGTGTCATTTATTCATTAACATTACTCACGTCTCCTCCTTTTCGGCTACATTGTTACTGATGCAGAAGTAAAGTTTT
Source organism: Centruroides sculpturatus (assembly GCF_000671375.1). Taxonomy (NCBI): domain Eukaryota; kingdom Metazoa; phylum Arthropoda; class Arachnida; order Scorpiones; family Buthidae; genus Centruroides; species Centruroides sculpturatus. Next base: position 732,343 of record NW_019384322.1, read on the forward strand.
AATCCGTATTAAAGTTAAATGGAAGAAGGAAGTGATAACTCTAATTTTGTTAACTAAGAATGACAAGTGTCCGGTTTGTTTCCTCTTACGAAAACACCCCCCGAGGGAGAGTAGAATGTAGAGTTGTGATGTCATAACCGTGCATAAATAATTAAGCATCGAAACACTGCCGAAACTTAACAACTTCCCTAGCACGAAATAATAAACATGTCAAGGGTAGAGAAGGGATACACCCTTTGTGCTGAAATCATCGTGTTATGTTGTACTGTATAGCCTCCAGGATAAACTTTTACTTTTGTATGCTTTTTAACTAATTCTTCTAACTTTATCCATAATAGCTAGTTGCTCTTTAATAATTTATCTTTTGTCGGGGTGACAGACGTGAATGAAGCACGCTAGTGTCGTTGCAATGAGTTGTAGCACTAATAATACTTTGACGTGCTTTTACTGTTGCATGCTCAGCTATATGTATATTTATATGAAGCAAGAACTCTATAAATTTTCTTAATAAATGTTTAACATGAATTTAATGTCGTTTTTATAAATAGTAAATTAAGATTTAATTTTTTCTCTCTCCTCTTCTTTATCTTGTAGAATTGTCATGAAATTTCTTAAAGAATACTTTTATTTTCTATTATTTTTTAGTATATCTAACGATTATATATATATAACTAAACACTTTGCTTATAATAGGCCTATGCCAGTATATAAGAGCAAATTTATATCTAAAATTTAAATATTTTGCACTTAAAAGAATATGACGTTGTAAAACCAGTATAGAAAACAAGAACTTGTGATAATTCCTTATGAAAATTATGAAACCAGCACAGAAACGTGACATTAATAGAAGTTGATGGTGTAAAAGATCATCTGCGGGGAGCTTTGGCCGTTTTTCATTTAAATTCTTGTTAGTGTAACCCTTATTTACATAGCATAAATGAATTCTCTAATAAAAGTTGTAGAATATTGTCCAATAGTTAAAATAAGAGAGTTTTCCTGCTAGTTTTAACAAACTAGAAACAGTAAATTATCTTAGTGCACGAACTGTACAAACAGGCGTAGTACATCTCTTCCATCTTCTAACAATGATTTTCCGATAATCAACAAATTTGTTTAAATTAAAGAGCAATTGAATCATCGAATCTCGATATTGATGACCATAGACACTAAACAACTTCAACCCCGTCCTTACAAAGTAGACAGAAGTCATTAACCTTTTGAGAAGGTTTCCTTTTTGGGAAAACAACTTCTGACGAGACAACCGTTTTCGACTTTCAATTAAATTACTACTACATAATTAGAATGACTTCGACCATCCTGGCAGGAGGTAAAGCTGTTAACGGCGTATGACTAAACTCCACTCTTGCGAATAAGAGCAGTAACTTTCGAGCTTGACGAAACTTTACTTAATTGAGTCGATTGTAATTTGCTAGAAGGACCTTATTTAAAGATGTTAGAGTATAAAGCAAATGGCATGACGAACGTGTCGCAAATGTGAATAAGGAAACCTTCCATTCAGGGATGATGATGAGTTAAATCTTCTCCAACGTAATTGCGTATCTATAGAAACAGCTCGTGAGATATCTTTACGAGGGTTAAATTTATAATTTCTAATTAAAAAAATAGGGGGAGAATAAGAAGGTTGAACAGAAAATAAAGACGGCAGTAGAACGATGGCAATAAGATGTTTTCTTTAATTTTAAATTCTAAACTAGTCAGTGTCATTGAGAAAGGAAGGTGGGCCCAGGACCCTGTTGTGTTTGACGAGCTCCAAATGAAGCAATATCCATGCAAGATAAGAAGTGGAACATTTAACTGTGTGAATTATAGCATAGACGTGATCCAATTGGGAGAGGGTACGGTCGAAGAATACAATCTCGTAATATTTGCAAATGCGGCACGTAAGCAAAAATCCCATTGATTGAAAAGGTAGGAAGTGAGACCGTCCCTCCCCTTTTTAATATTCCTTCATCGCAATCCACTTTGCTTCCTCACCGACTATTAACCTTGCGCATACAGTCGGAGGTTAGGTCGAATGTCTAAACATGTTTAAGTTTGCAGTTGATGAGATGGGTGTGAAATTCGGGTGGTTGAAACCGGTCTGGTAAATCACCTTCCTCCGGTACGGGTCTTGGATGTCGAATACAAATGACCCTGTGACGTGACCTGCCGAGCTCCTTGCTGAGTAGCTGACGGTCAGGCAGTATGCGTCATAAGTTCTCGTAATGGTCTGTGCATTGCTTAGTCGTGCATGATTTAAACGTTTATGTCTACTTTTCTCTCCGGATATCAACAGGAGACTCACCTGTGCCACTATTTTTCGTGATTCCTTTGAATAATATATAAACTAAATTACCTAGCTTGCGGTTACGTGGGGGGAGGAGTGTTTTCATAGTTAAAACTATTCACTAACCTGTAGACCTAGAAAAAATAGCACAGAAGATTTCTAAATAAAGAGATTCTATTTAAAATTGTTTCGTTTTCAATGATTAACTCGTATATCTGATACGAGAGCATTAAATTGCCATTGCACATACACAGCGGGATGGCTTTTTTTCTTTATGTGTTTGATCATTATCTCAGGGTATGTCTTAGAAAGGTTGAAAGTCTCAATAAACAATATTATCTGACGTATAAGGCATCAATTTTGATTACAGTTACATCTATATTCTCTTAGTTTCGGCGCGATTTTAGAAGGGAATCATAATGCGTGACCAGAAGTAATTGGAGTTAAAAGTTCTTACAGTTAATTATTATCTGGCTTAATCTTATAATTTTACGGTGAAACCTTAAGAATCGAGTTAAGTGGTAGGTATATTACAATAGGGGTTTTTACTGCTGGAAAGCAATCGAGCGGACAGTTGCAGACCTACAATTTGTGGGCTTTGCTTTGACAGAGTCAACGTATTATAAAACGAAGTTTCGTAGACCGTGTGGCGACTGTTACAAATATAGTGATTACCACGCACGCCACTTATTCATCCGGATAATTACGATTAGAACGAACATCTTCTCAGAAGTTATTCACGCGCTTTAACAAAGGTAAAGAATGTTAGATTCGGGGTGGAAACGCATTACTACCTTTTGGGCATTTTAGTAGTTATGTTTGTAATTATCGTTTTTCTTTACGGATAACGTTTCCAGTAGAATAAACAGAGAAATGTTTAAAGAGAATGTTAAGTTAGTTTTAATACCCAAGAGGGCTACTCCCAGAGAGGAGATTCCTTCCAAGTTTCAATTTTCTTATGTTAATTACCGATTAGATATCTTCTCGGATGACCTAAACTTCTAATGATATCCGTCCCTATTAATTTTAAAAGTTTAATATGTATCTCATCTCGACGTCAAATTTTATGTTGTCGATTAGACGAAAGGAACAAAAATGTCCATTTACATACCACTTTCCACGATATTCCTGCCATACAAATTACACTCTCTCCCGATTCTCTACAACCCCCGACGAATGAAAAAGTGCATTTTTATCCGCCTCGACATAAAAATTCCTAGAAGGCCTGAAAATTTAGTTGATAAGCTCCTAGAAGGCCTCATAGATTTACTTTCTTATCTATTTCACAAACAGAATCTGGTTGAATAGATGTTGTTAATGATGCGTATCGCTGCACTCGGCCAAAAAATAATTAGGTGTCACTCGAATATAAATCAGCAAAGTGCGACAATGAATAAATGAACGGGGGAGAGAAAAAAAACTTCAGTCGACAATTATTGACCAGTCCAGTTGTCTCATTCATTAATCAAGACTAATTCGACAGTTTCGACTGTATAGAAGTTAATTAGTTAGCGTTTACTTTATATTCCAACATGATTAAAGATGCAGCGATCAATAATAATCTCTTCTTTATAAATCATGATCGACTCTGATTGATGACGTAGGCTAATATTTATCCTAGTAAATTTTTTAATGGATTTTTTTATTGCACCTTCTGGCTATTTTTCGTTTTTGAGAGGGAGCTAATCGTGTCATTTTAAAGTGTGGTTTCCAGCGGTTCTTTTTAACTTCACTTCTTTCGACACGCTCCTTCCCAATCACTTTCCACATTGGGCAATTCCTGTAAGGATAGTGTAAATTTTAAAAGTTAAATGAACAAACAATAATAGAAGATAGTTTTATAGCTTAAAGATGATGAAACACGTAATAAATAATCTTATCTTTAGTGCTAAAAGCAAGTATAGTTATCGTACGAACAGATAAGTATGGTTATACACTAAAAACTAAGATGGATCTCATAGAAAGTCTAGATAAAAAATTTTAAAATAAAAATCGTAAATTTTACTTAATAAGATCTATTTTTAATTACGAAAATGAGTCATGAAAGTCTTTTCATCTAAAAGAGAAATTTTGGGAAAGTGTTTGGGGGGTTGTAAAGGCACTTAGTTTTATAATGAGTAGGTATTGAACTTCATTATCATTTAACTAAGGTGGTTCTTATATAAATCTTCATCTTATTATTAAAGCCGATTTTAAATCACCGTAATAACTTTAAGAGAAGAAAATGAAGCACAACCCAGATTATATAATAATTAATGCTTGTAATTCACTCTCAAACGATTTTTCACTCCCTTTGAACTTGTCATATAGAATGGACCCGAGGGCTGAGTCGGGTCAAGTATAATCACGCTTCACAATTGGGGCGACTAACCTCTGAACTTTGAACTTTTTTCAAGAAAAAAAAAGAGAGAGAGAGAGAGAGAAGAGACAAGGGGTTCTAATTGGGTCAATCTTGGAAGCGAGTCGTACCTGTTCCTAGTCAAGGTGTTAGAGAAATTGCTAGGTGGTTCTAAGCTTACCATCCATCACTCGGAAATGGGAGTTGTTCTTTAGTCTAGGAGGGATGAGAAAACCTAAAGACCCTCTCTGTATGATTTTGACATCTTTTCGGGTGGACAGATGCATCTCCTCACCCTCTAGGAGGTATCAAATTCGATTTTGAGATGGCTTTTTAGGGTGTTTTTCACGTACTCGAACTTAGCCGGGATTGGTATTATTGGTAGAATATGTGGCTTAAATTCCCGCACTCGCACTCTTACAACATACAAAGTAGACTGATTAAGCTTCCAATTTTCTAAACTATGCTTCCAGCTGACACCTGCCTTTGTAACATCTGACAGGTAGCATATAAGATCTGATACTTTAAGCTAAACAGTTCTAATAAAAAATATTAAAAAAATCAATCTTACTTTAAGTGAAATTTGTGCACATCAAAGTGAAAAGCGGGATAAAGAAAGTTATACATTAAATATTTACTGAATTAAACTGATTTTCTCTGAATAGAGCTTATATTTTATTTGTATACTGAAAGCTTAAATTTCGAAAGTTTACTATCATTTAAATTAAAATGTACTAAAAATTTCTATAAATTTATGAAGATCTTACTTATTTTTAAGTCATAATCTTAAGATTAATTATATAAACATAACGAAACTCTAGATTTCTAGAGTGAATTAATCATGAAATTAATGAAAAGAAGATGGAGTGATCAATGATATTCAAGAGAGAAGATTTAGACTATATAAACACTACTTTAGCTAAATGTTTTAATGTTGAATTATCTTTCAAGATACTTTATAAAATTGTAAACAAAGCAATTCTAGAATTAAAATTGACTTATAGAATCCATTAAAGTAATCGTTTATCATATTCAAAGTTAGTGTTTAGAGAGAAAAACTGTACAAAAGTTTAAAATATATGTAAAAATAAGTAAGAAAAAAGTGTTTTTTAGTGAAAAAAGCAGCGCATTATAAATTACAAACAGTAAAATTTTGACTGGATATCAGTTCATCAATGCATATATGAATTTTTTACATAAACAGGGACCAAAATGAGAAGTGGAGAAAAAAAAATGATGTTAAAAGAGACTATTTTGCTGAATCAGCCAGTGAAAAAAAAAACCAAACATTGGCTTCTGAAACGCAATATAAGGCAACCCTGGGGGCATGAAGGGATTTAAACATTTTTATCACTCTTAAATATTAATCGCACGTCACCGGTTTTTCACTAACTTCTATTTTTTCTCCTCTTCTTCCTGTCTGCCAGATATTTATTTCCGGATCTTGGTAAAATCCTATTTTCAATGTAAATACCTGGCTGTTGTTAGGAGATGGCTCATGAAGCGGAAATTTTGACCAGTAAAGCAATACCTGCTGAGATTTGACGCCATTTTTTCTCTTCTATAGCTTCAATAAAAAACCATAAAAAACCAGTGATATTGGCAGCGACTAAATATTTCATATTTTTTTATCTCCCACCCCTCGCAGCAAGACTTTAGAGGGTTCTATAAGATACAGTACGCCTTAAAATTCCTTACAAGATTAAGAATCTTTAATTATAAAGGTCTTTACCTTCCTATTATTATAAAAATTAACCTTTTATATGACTGATTTTTAGAATAAACCAAGTTAAAATTACTTATAAACACTCAAATTTAAAAGAAAAAAATAATAGTAATATTAGTTCATTATTTATTTTAAATTTACAGAAAACTCAACCTTTGTTTCTTTAACTAATTTTCTACACATTAAAATGAACGTAATTAATTTTTTTTAATCAATAGCGATTTAAAAAAATATTCTAATTTTCTCCGATTCGTTTTGATGAAACAAAAATTGCATTTTGATTCGATTCGATTTTGTAGATTTACTTTAAAAGAAAAAAAAAATAATGTATACATACGTAGATTTTTTTTTCCTTTAAACACTCTCACAAAATATTGTCTTTCGATTCATCAAAAAATAAATAAATAAATAAAAAATAAATTACCAACAAAGGAACGAAAAAGAATTGCCCTCCCCTTTTTTGTACCTTAATCTTACACGCAATCGCATTTGCTGAAGAAAAGAAAATTTGTTGAAGTACTTAGTCAAAGAAAAGCTGCTGATTAATGATAAAACTTTACTGAAGTCAAATATAAATTAATTGATTAAAAAGCTTAAGTGTTTTTCATACTTTCGACGAAATATATCTACTTAAAAAAATCTATTTTTTATTTTTTCAAGGAAAAATTAGTTATAATTTCTCTCGATATATCAAAAAATTACTCTAAACGTAAATATTTCCTTATCTATTATGTCAACATCTCACTACAACATCGTATTTTCCTGTATTAAACTTTTTAAATATGTATAATGACTATCTTACAAGATATTTTCCTGTAATTTATGTTAATTTTCTTTGAAATTTCTCACCTTTCCCTACTTCAAGTTAGAAAATTTCCTTACAATTTATGAATAATTTGCTAATTTATTACCGGAATTTGTTTATAAAATTCATATAAAACTCCGAATATAAAAAATAAAGGAACCGGACGAAAATTGAAAAGAATTGAATTTTGAGACCGAATTTATGATATTTGTATTTAATTTTATTCAACCGTTTATATATTTCAGAATTAAATCTCACCTAACATATTGTCTCGCAGCGTGATCTTACAAGTTTCTATTGTAAATTTACAATAAAAACATTGTAAACGAGAAGATACGATCGGTTGGCAGACACCCTGTAGATATAGAACCAACTTTACAACTGAGGGGATGGAGGAAAAAAAAAAAAAAGGAATTCTTGCTGCTACAATGGCGAAATCCAGATCCAAACTGACAAACCTTTAAGGATTAAGGCGAGAATGCCTTTTTGACAGGAAGATAAAATTTCCGAATAAGTCACATTGAGGTGTTAGTCGAGGCGTTTGGAAAAAGGGAAGAAGTGGAGCCGTGACAGAAGTGAATGCCTTTTGATAGATTCTGATCGTTCTGTATTTATCCGTTGTCAGAATAATGTGTAGAAGATAATTTCGTCGAGATAAAACTGAAAGAGAGCCTTCACCTAAGTGAAAATCTCTAGGGGAAATCGGGATATTTATCACTGTATATCGGTTTTTGAAGATAAATATATTAAAAAATATAAGAAAGAAAACTATTAAACTGAAATGAAAGAATATTGTATTTATTTAATTCTTAATTTACTTGAAAAATTATTATTATTATTATTTAATTTCATGAATGTTTAACATTTGAAAAGGTTAAATAAAATTGTTAGAATGGAAGATGTTGCTACGGTCTATAAAATCAATACAATTTTAAAACAAAAACTGCAACGTTTATTGATAAAACTTAGACTTTTCTCGAATACAAATGGAAGATTTTCGTGAAAAACTTCCATTTTATATATAAAATGGCGCTTAAGAATCAAATCAATTCTGCATTTTCCCAAAAGTACAATTCGCATTTTAATTTGACTTTTAAATGTTTTTTCTCTTTTCCTTTTCGTGATCTATTAAGAAAAATACAATAATAATAACAATAGTAATAATACTCTGATGTCATCATCTTGAAATTTATCAGTGTCATTGAAGAAAACGTTTCGTAATTTAAACATTCCGGAAAAATATCGTCATTTAGTTAGTGGAAAGGGAAAAGAGAGAGGGGGAAGAAAAAACAATTTGTTGTTGGGAGTATAATAAAGAGGTCATGATGGTTAAAAACAGGATTTTTTTTTTCTGAAGAAACTTTGCTACTGGCATCTGATTTATATTTTTATCGGTAATAAAGAGGCTATTACAATGCAATAAAACTTACTGGGCAATACAGTATTGCATGCCTTACACGTTAAAATTCTTCTATTTTTCCTGCTGCCCTAGGGTATAATAAATTATCTATAAAACATAACAGGACGCCAAGAGTATAAAAATAATTAAGTTAACATCTTTCCAAGAAAGTAAATATTTCTTCTTATTAATTTTAGAAATAATCCAGATACAGTTGCTGCCTTTCTCTACTGTTCTTTAATGCTACCCTCTTGAAACATATTTCCCAAAATCCCCATAGGGCCTTGCACTGTTATGCTAGAAATATGTGTTTCTTTTGTTCTAAAGCCCTGTTTAATGAAAGTATTCGCGATAAAAAAAAGCAATGAAGGACTCTGAACTAGAGGAAGAGAGTTCTCTTCGTGGCCATCTGTAAGCTTATATGACATATTCGCATCCTGATTGCTTCTTTGTGGGATCCCATGACATATGATAAAACATGATTATGAGGTTATATTTGCTCTGGACTTTGGGCGGTCCTACTTGTCAAGAGAAGAATGTTTATCGAATTGGAGAAAGCCTATAATTAGTGAAGGCTAATGAAGATATATTTTTTTCTGTTAAAAAGATCTTGAGATCCTCCATTAAAAAAACTTTGGAAGCGCTCGGTTTACTCCACAAGATAAAGTGTTTTTGGTAATTTAATATGATGACCATTCATCAGTTATCCATTAAAGTAATTTTTAAAAATTTCTTCGAGAAACTAATCCACGATAGCACGGTTCACTACCGAAGAAATAAACCGAAAAGAAATCTCAAATTACCAACTGGAAATGATAGGATTTTATTCATCTTTAAAAAAAAAAGTAAAAAATATGATATGTATGAATGTTTACATATATATGTATAAGTTCTATCAAGCGTATTACCGTGATTGTGGTCTCTTCCAAAGTGGACAGGTGCTGCAGTACCCCCTCCTGATTTAGTGGTCCCCTGCGAGGTTTTCGTAGAAAGGTTGCACAATAGACCGACCTTCTCCCACCCCTCGCAGCAAGACTTTAGAGGGTTCTGGTCGAAGCGGTGGAAAAGTGTCATAAATTTCGTGCATCACTACAATCCACCCCGCAATCCCGTCATCCTATGCGCGACCAACAGTCCATGTCTCGCTAACCGGGGCGTTATGACGAGGTTGGATCCCGCATCAGTCTTCATTAGCCACCATTTTGTGGAACAAGTGAGGTGTCGGAACCTTGATATCCTGCAGAGAGCGGTCAGCGCTTCAAAGTTGCCTGTCACTGTTACATCGTGTGGCAGGTGTAAGGGTCAGATTTTAGACCTCACATTGTTCTCTTCTCTGATAAATTAACCTTCCATTTCGCTCTTCCGTTCAACTGCTGTCACTTTTGTCACATGAAACTTACCTTTAATATCACGGTGAAGTTCTGACAAGCCATAACAAGTTGTGCAGTCTTCATTAAAACTGACTTGATAAATTCTCAAACGTCAAACGGTTAAAAACCTAATAAATCTTAAGCTTTTGATGAAAATATTTTTTATAATTATAAGCATTTTGATTTGTTTTTAAATCTCCATAAGCTCCTTTAATCCAAACTATATGCAGTACTATAGTGAAAATTAAAATAAAATATAATTTTAATTTATCATTTCTGTAAATTTATGTTACTGTTGAAGTACTGATAACGGGTTTTATTTAGAAACACAAGAAAAAAAATAAATAAATTAAACAACAAGCCGGAAATATATTAAGATATTCTCATAGATAATGAATAGACGTACTGTACACAATTAATACTATAATACGGCATTCAATTATGATATAACAACGTAATTAAAGCATAATTCTTTTAGTAAAACATAATTAAACTTTGCATATACTTTATGTACTAAATAGAATTTTGTTAGGTTATCTTAGCAACACTTTACCACAAAGCGATAGAAATATCTACAAATGTTAGAACTCTTCGGATGAGAGGCGATTGTTGGAAATAATTTTACTTGCAAATTCGGTAATTAAATCTCAATTAAGTAACCCGGAGGGAGGATATTACATATACATTATAGAGGTGTCCTCGTTGATCACGGTAGTGTCACCGATTACAATCGTTAGAAACTATTATCTGGTGAATAGAATAGAGAGAAGGTAGGATTTCTAAAGGATGAAAATGGAAAACTAAATTGTTTCCGTTTTCTCTCTGTTGCGGACGAAGCTTTACTGGATTAGGAAAATGTCAAAATGATTCTGTCCGAAATTCGCATAAACAACTGCTTCTTGAATGTTCAACCATAAAGTTAATAGTTTAATACCTGCGAATAATTTCGATTGCAATCTTGAAATTTTCAAAAGAATTATTTGTTTATTTAAACACATTTTCGATTAAAATTTAAGATATTTCTTTATGAATAACGTTTCATTACATAGGATTTAAGAGAAATTTAAGTTCTATACAAGTAAATAAGATGATGAGGAAGATTTTCTGACCAGAGAAATGATAATTGAACCAGAATTTTGAGTGCCTCGAGCAAAAAAGAGTGATGAAACATAGCGAAGCAACTTTTATTTAAAGTAAATAAGCTAAAGTTATTATAAGTAATCGGCGAACTTAGGAGAGGGACAGATAAAGATATCATAACTAAGAATATCTCAATTACGACATCCGCAATAGAAGATAGGAGAGGAGTCCTTCATTGTTGATGGTTTGTTATGACAGGATAGTTAATACAAGCTGGTGTTGTGAGGAAACGACGAAATCCCCTCGGTTGCTGTCATGTCAACCGACAGTTTAAAGCCCAAGGCATCCATCTGAAGCTCGGCCACGAGCATCTACAATCCCCTTGAAACTACCGCCGACTTAACGAGCCCGAGCGACTGGTCGCTTTGGTATCAATCTTCTCGCCAGCGGCCATTCTCTCTAAGCCTACACCATCTCGTCCGCCATCACTAAAGTTAATGAGTATTGAAAATGACAGTATCTGTTGAGGAAGAGCGGCGCATAGCCACAAATCCTTCTCGAGGATGGGAAAGAAGTGCCACTTCTTGTGTCTGAATGACCGTTTCTGTTTTAACAAGTCCGGAGATCGAACATAAATATTCGAAGATTTCCGAAATTGTCGAGCGTTATAGATAACGTTGCCTCGTCTCCGGAGTGTAAACCGATCGTAGACTTAATACCGCTCGTAAATATGCAAGAATACTTTCACAAAGAGAGAATATTCTCTTGTAGTAAGTCGGCGGCCAATGGCCGAATAGAGGAAAGTTCTCGTAAAGAGGATAAGGTGGTGTAACAAAATAAACTGCTCGGGACAAAAGGATCCATCAACACCCACACAATCAGAGCTTACAACTACGGAATATTTCGCACGATCTACATAATTGGGTGCGTGAGTCACGATGGTGTCGAGCGAAAATGCGTGAGAAACGTTTACACCAATTCAATGTCTGACGGGAAATACCGGAAGAAATATATCATTGAGGAGATAATACGGCACCATCCATTAAACCCTGTGTCAGGTTGTATCGGGTTCACAGTCACTAAAAGTAGACGGGGTTCTGTTTATTTCCTCTGTTACAGACACATAGCGGCTAGATGGAGATAAGGCGGCCGATTTGGCTATTCAACTGTTGAAAGGCTCACTGACATTATCCATGACTACTGATGCCATTCATCGTACCCATGATATTTTCTATTACTATCGCCAACAATTTGTCAATTCTGACAGTCGTGATGTCTCAATATAATTTTAGACCAGAATCGGTATGTGACTCATTGCACTAAAGTTTTCAATCTATCTAGTTTATCGGGATTTTCAAAAGTGCCCTCCTAGGAGTTGACGGCGAATGGGGAGTTAGTCAAAATCACCACCACGAGGGAAAAACCACGTGGAAAACCATTAGATAATAGGAAATCTTTAAAAAGAAAAATGGAGCAATTTATCGAGTCCATTTTTAAAATATTCTGTTGTCCAAACTGTTATGCCTTGGCTTCAAGAACTGAGGTAAAGCAGCGAAGAATAGAAAATTCATCAGTTATTATCTCGACTGATGTAACCTTCCATTAGGACGCGTTTTCCAGTCGATAATCCGTGACATCCACTCTACCCAAACATGGCATGTTATGGAGACTTTACTTGTGTTTCGATATTCACGGTAGAGTAAGTCAATTTTATTACATCTTCTGCCAGTATGAGCTACCTTGTAATTACATCGTCTACTGTCTAACAATGGCTCGAAGGGAAAAATACATGCCACAAAGTTCAGTCACCTGCATCACAAAATTCATGATAAGACGAATGTTTCGCTCACCAGACTTGATAGTGAGAGGTGCGGCATCCCTTTGTGCAAATGTAATTGCTTACTCATGAACGAATGCGGTTAACACGCCAAGCGCATTAATGTCGCTTGGACTTTAATAAGTTTGTGTCCACCCCGACTAGAAGTGGAATTAGTGTCGGATGCGTGAAAGAGTGGACGGATACAGTTTTCGACTCCACTAGTTCCTACTTCTACTTCCAAAAACGGGGTCATCCGGAGAAATAAATCGTCATTCAACAAAGAATGTGACAGCTTGGGTCTTTTGTTGACCGGAACCGTTTCTTTCTTCCTACTCTACTATAGCATTGGTAAACAACAGCTGTTTTCGTTTTCGATCTTCTCGCGAATTTCAGTTTACAAAAACCTTATCGGTAAAATCACAACACGTATAAACATTTTACTCCATCAAACATTAATTTTTTTTCCTTTTTTTTTTCCTCCTTCCTTCCATCCCTCGTTCATTCTTAATAAAAATAAAACAGATGTAGCAGCGCTGTTTACGCAACCAGTTCGAGCATAGATGAGAGATGAGTCGTGTTTATTTTTTTATTTATTATCTGTAAAATAAAGAAACTGTCGTTCTGTTCGGTGAACTGTGAGAAAAGCGAGTTCGAAAAATAAACATTGCCATTTTTATCGATTGTCAGTTATGTGGGAGATGTTTATGCTCTAAAAAGAACGTTACACAATCTTTTAAACGTTATATTTTGTGCATAAAATTAATCTTTAAAAAATTGGGCGTAAAATCGTAATTAATCGTGCCCACGATTCTGTATAATTTTAATGTTATTTAATAACTTATTTAATGATTAATGAATATATTTAAATTAAATAATTAATCACTTTATTATCTGAATAAAAATTTGAAGAGAATTATTTTAAATGCGACTGAGATAATTATAATAAATTATCACTTTATAAAAATTATCTTACATATGCTATTCACAACAAAGAGAATAAATTAGGATAACATGCCTTTCATCACGGAATATAACTTTTGTTTATGTGATAACAGAGATTAGATTAATTTCAGGTATTCTGAGTGTATTAATATTCATCGTGGCGTGTAGAAACTGAATAAATGCTACAATTACATAGCATGACGTTATTTTAGCGAATAATATACAATTTCGATCATACGTGCATTTTTTATTTGTCATATTATCGAAATCATGCTCATTTGTCTTTATAAATTGAAAATTACGATCGAATAAATGCCATTTGTTGCTATGTTATAACGCTAGTAAGTGTTATAAAACGAATTTAAACATTATCGATTTCTATTGGTTATACTTTTGAAACGAAGTGCGTTGATTTGCTATTTTAAAAACTACCATCCAATAAAATCATCAGTTACGTATAAAATTTATTAATTTAAAATTCACCGTTTAGAATAATCGTATTAATTATTTAACAAGAAAACAAAGCAATTTATAGACATGGCATGTTTATCTAACCTCCATAACTCATGTTCATGTTTCAACAATAGAGAATTTAACAGGAGCATGCATTGTTAGCACGAATTGTGACGTTTATTCACGTTTTATGGCTGTTTATTTATTAATTGGAATTTGCCTTTGTGCGATATAAAATGGTTTCGTTTTGTGATGCAATTTCACAGATTAAGAGGCGAAAGAGCCTATAGGCATATCTATTACTCAACTCAATAAGCATACAATTATATATAGTAGCGTTGTCGAGAGGTTTGCTGTTTGGACATCGCCATGGTAACGCAGAAACAGTCACACCTGCTGACGTGATGCAAAAGTCCAAGGAAGCAGTATCACAAGAGCAATTTCCTTACTCAGTAGTTGATTTATTGAATATTTGATTATATACCGAATATAAGTTTCGTGATGTTACAAAAAAAAAAAAAAACTCATTAATGGACGATACACACGCCATTTTTCCGCCTTATTTTGCTTTTTTAATGTGCATGTTCTAATATGCAAGTGTTTTTTCATTATTTTTATTATCTTTTAAAATGTAAATTTTGGTATATACTCTATATTATTATTATATTAATAACGGCACTGAAAAAGATAACGCTTCAATATTTGATCGCTAATGGAGTCAAAATTTAATAATGTTAACACAACTCAAACTTTTCTTGTTGTAATATCGAACCCTCTGTTCATCAGGCACACAATGACACCGTTGCACACATGCGCAGTCTTTCCTACACGGGGGAAAACCCGAAGAAATATTTGACATCTTTGCAGATTAAACCTTCTACTCAAAATTCGCTTTAGTCTTCTCCTCTCTACACTTTTAATGGCCTTTGAGGAAGGCAGTTTGGTCACCCTGCTTATGATATTAACAACAACCTCCCCGCCTTAATTTAGAAGATAAAAACTCATTAAATTTATAAAGTTGTCGAGTTTTGTAACGAACAATTTTATTGGTTGAAGTTTTGAAACGAAGTAATATTATTGGATTATTTAAAATATTCGGCCAATAAGTTCGCTTGTTTCAAAATAAATGTTAAATTGTATATTTTTTTTTTTGGTTTGATTTGGCTACAAAAGATTAAAAAATAATTTTTTTTTCATCAATCAATTTGCGGAGAATAAAATTACGTTCTCTAAAATGCGATTTATAAGTAAATTACGGCGATATTTCACATTTAAATAGTTTATAAAATCGATTTGAATGTTGATATTCGCTCTGCTTGACATACTATTACATTTTTAAATGAGCATTATATTCGTTTGCTATTGCAGTAGCAAGAAGATAATTTATCGGAGAAGTGAGCACTTTTAAAGCCAATGATAATTATATCTCGTTCAATAAACGTCTCGTTATCTAAATTCAGAGAATCCCACAATATATTGCAAAAGGGTGCTTTTCATGCATTCTGTAAGTAAACAGCATCAGATAACCAATCAGTGTCGTGCTATTTCGTATGCGGGTTGGGTACGTCCATTACGGTGCTTCCGTACTCTCCACGCACGTATTCTCTCGCTCGTCGAGCGTTTTAAGCTTTGCTTCTCCTACTGTCTCTCGTTCCCTCTCTTGAAAATGTGGCATTCCCCGCCCTGCTCTCCATTCCCTGTAGGGATCGATCGAATCACGTGACGTCGCCCATGGGTAAGAGTGCACAGCATTTTCCCTTCGAAGAGTGCAGTTCTATCGATAGAACGTATAACCCAACAAAACTGTTTACAGAAGAAATATTATATCTGTTAATGGTGCTTAGATTAGCGTGATACTACTATGTGTATACATTTTACTAATGCTGTAGCATTGTCTATGTTTTGAGTATATTCGGAATTTATTAAATATCTTCTGTTTGTTTAAAATTTGAAGATTTTTAATTATTATAAGATTAGAACTTAGCAAAATTCACGTTAGAAGTTCGCACAATTTGTTTGTTTTTTTTTCTTTTTGGAAATAATTATATGATAACAACGTCATATCCTCTAATAATATTTCATTTAAGGACGTCCAATAGTATTTTAGGGTATTATAGCAACGTAGCAACATTATCAGTGAGTTAATGATGTAAACGGAAATTTTAAAAGATAGTTATTAACGAGGCGATGCTACAATGACATTGAATGAGATAATTATTAACTAAAATGACTTTGATATTGATTTCTACAAAAGCGTAGGTTGGTAGCAAAATTTTGTTGCTATAGAAGTAATTTTGTATATTAACAAAGGTATAGCCTACAACAAGAGGAAAAGAAACAATTACGATTATTTTGGATCACATTGAAAATATGTCTGACCGCTATTGATTCGCTATTGAATAACACATATAAAGTAAGAAAGACAACTATTACATTCCAGTCACGTAACAATTGATTTTTAGACGAAATGTCTGCTTATGTGCTTTAATAATACATTAAACTTTTATTTTTTCTATTGCTATAGTAGAAATTGTTGGTATATTGCGATAGTATCACGTACGAGATAAACAAAGCAATTAGTCTATAGCATTTTTAGTCGATAAGAAAACATAGTTTTACGAAATAGTAATTTTAAATTATACGATTTATTAAATATTAAATATCGAATTTAAAAAGTGAAGAATGCAAATTAAAATTTTCAATATAATCCCTTAAATTTCTATATAATAAATGCTAAACGAAAGTCTATTTAGTTGTAAGATGAGTATTATAAGTTGTGACATTAATTAAGTTTCTTCTTTACATAACCATGAATATTCATGCAATACGAATGATTCTACCGCTTGACAACCATATGTGATTCGTACTTAAGAGTTGTTTTGCATTCATAGACACGGCGCAAAGTGTTTTCTTTCCTTTTGTAGCTCACGCTTAATTTAATTCTTGAAAGTAGACCCCACTTTTACAATTAGATTAGATTATTCCTTGGATATATCTAACAATTGGATACCGGAATGAATTACGATTTTTAAAGAAGTGCAGATGAACCCGAAAGGGAGGGACTAAGAGTTTATGTGATGTGGAAGCAAGAAGGGTGGTTTTAAATCTAAAATATCCTCTAAGGTTACAAGGTCTGGCATTTTTTAATGACAGTCAAATCTGGGTAAGGTTCTAAGGAGGTATTTTGATAAAACTGAAACGTGATAAAGTCACGAAGAGGTTTTGTTTCATTTAATCACAACTTGAGGAGTACACTGATGGAAGTATCTTTAACGGTTCACATTATAAAACTTTATCTAACTCTGTTCAAATTGAGTTCTTTTTTTTTATTATTATTGTCCTGCCATTTATTATTATCGTCTACTTTTAGTTTTTTTTTTTTCATTTTAGACACCAATTGTCCAATAATATCTGTCAATTGTTAAATGCACAAAAATATAGAGAAAATAAACTGACAAAAGAAAAATGAAACAGAAAGAAACGCCTTTTCTTTTCTGTCTAAATGTCAAAAAGAGTTAGGGTTCAGTTGATTTACTGATGCTTTGGCCAGCTGCCGCTCGATTCATTTTTTCACCCTCTCTCTCTCTGTCTTTTGCCTTTTTTTTTTTTTACGAAGTGGTAACTTTTGTCGATGTCCGAATCTCCAATACTGACCTAGACTACTTTACGTGATAACTGAGCAAAACTACCACTTTATTGTCAGTTTTATGGGAAGTCAAACTGCATGGGAAGACCTACAACAATCTCCAATGCTTTCTGCCATGAAGGGAATTGGAAAAACGATAATGTTCTATTGTTATGAGCACCTTGACTAGAAATTACTGCATAAATTTTGTGTCGAAAGCCCATTTTGATTAATAAGTGGAGAACTCTTTTAACGGTATAATAAGAGGCACAGACTAGGGTGTAGGACGTTGTATTGTTCTTTGCAAAATTTTATGCTGATGATTTAATATTTTTAGGTCTTTTTTTTAAAATATTTAAAATAAATATTTGTTTATCAATTTATTTTTCATGATAAATATAATTAAATTTTAACACTTTCAAATTGTTAGCGATATAAAAATTTTAATTTAAATCGAGTTAAATTGTGTTTTAAAATGTTAAAAAAAATTTACAAAGAGATTTATATTTTGATTTTTTAGCTGTTATAGTTTTATTTCTTTTAATTTACTTTTGATTTCCAGTATTAAGTTTTTCTTCTTTTTTTGTGGAATTATTTCCTTGTTTTGACACAAAAAAAATGTATCTGAACTTAATTTTGTAGAGCAATGCTAAATTGGAAAGGTGAATGGCAGATCAAATAATTGATATTTTCAGACAGAACAAAGCTTGTAACAAATAATGCAATTCGTCAGATAATCGGGCATGTGTCCATACACATTGTGAATGAAGCGAAAAGGTCAATTCCCTAAAGTAAAACGATGGTAACAACGACTTTGCCTCTTTCTAGGTTTCTGGTAGTTGTCAAACCTCCCATGTGACAAGACCTGGCGTACGTCTCAGAAACTTTTTCTAACAGTCTAAAACGTTTCTAGCTAACAGTCGAGTAAGGTCAATCTCTAAGTCGACGCTGGTTGGCTAACAAAAGTAGAAGAACCCCGTCTCCAGAGAATCATATTTCGGAAACTCGGCTGACCTCGCAGCAGTAGAGAGTGAGAAAGAAGCCTTTTCATTACTGCTTTCCTTAGGATTCCTGGCACCTGGATGATTGTAGGGCTACATTGTAGGGTGCCGAGACTCTAAAAACATCGCCACGACGTTAGATTTGCCTGGAGACTGAAGTGCCGCCCGGAACATCTGGTCCGACCTCCTGCAATGCCAATGAATGATTGCAGCAGTCTGCATCTGTCGTTGTATGACGCATTCACCGAGTGCACTCGTTCTAGTTAAAATGTTTGATTCTGGATGACTAAAAACATTATTATTAAGCGGGTTTAGTAGAACAGCCATTGTTGAAAGCAAAGAGCTTTCGAGTAAGCAACAATAGAGGGATTTGACAGTGTCATTAACTTTCAACCCATTCTACTCGTCTCTACATTAATAAATGTGTAAACATTCACTCGGAATAACAATAGTAAGGTAGTGTCGGTTATACAAACATATTTGGCACAGAACATCTCCTTATATGCTCCGGAGAGCGATGTTCTATTTGACGACGAGAACAAACAAAGCATGGTTGGATGTTATGCTAAATAAGTGACTGCAACACGCTTTATGAACGTCTCAACAGATAAAGCAAACGTTAATCCAATGTTATTGAGTTCTGTGGGCTTGAAACAAATCGATACAAATAGATCAGCTTTTGTGTGGTCTTCTATCTTATTCATTCAGTTTAACGATTTTAGATAATGTTGTATCTCTATCGAACGACGTGTATGCTGTAACTGAGAGCTGGTTCGCACCTCTTATGTGGCTCGCATGTGTCAAAACACACGTCTCTATTGCGAAGAAAGGATAACACACGCATAAATTTGTTCCTTTTTTTAAAAATTCTATTTCTTTCCACTTCATCTGTCATCGAACTCCACCCAATGCTGCATGTTTTATAATTTTTAACTGCTGAAAAAAACTATTTTAAATCATTACTCTTTGTTTCAATTTTTACAATATATTAAAGAGGTAGAATAATTTATATACATATATTTTTTTAAGAACTTAACGATTTATTACGTTGAGTAGGTATAGCATAGGTGAGTCATTCTTATCATGGATCAACAAAAGATGCTCACGATCTATAAGGCAGAGAGACGTGTTCGGATTGTCAATGCATAGAAATTTGTCTGGCCTACACAATAAATCACATTGCGTGCACGTATGATGGATAGTTGACAGGGACACATTTCCACACGCTATTGCATACGGACAGCAATTGTCTGCGGGTCTATGAACCTTTTGTATTTGTAGAATTTTTGCTGTCGACGTTGCGCTTTTATATCGTTTAAAATGTTTATAAATGAATCGAGTTATTATAGTAATAAATCACGTTAAAAGTTTTTTTCTTCTTCACGGATGATGAAGGATAAGAGAGAAAAATCATCAACGTCTACTGGCAATGGCTGTTAAGCGCGCCTCCTTTCCAACTTATCCTACAGATCAGAGGACTTAACTAGAAGGCTATTGATAATAAGGCCCGACTCTATAGAAACTCCATTGGGATATTATTATTTTTGACCTCGAAAAACTTGTTTGGCAATCTAATAGAGGAACAGAGTTAGAAGGAAACGAAAAAGTTTGCACGACGTGCATTACCGAGAAGTTTCCTTCCAGGAAAACTTTTCTAATCACGTGCTAATAGGACACAAATAAAGAGTCGACGAATTTGCAATAAATTAGAATGATAGTTATCAGAATTCACGTTAAAATATATACTTAATGCTCTTTATTGATTGAGTATGAAAGCAGGCTGTTTAAAACATGGAAGTAGCGTGATTGTCTTTGCTTTCTCTCATAAATAATCCTAGCAACATAATAAATCTTTAATTTATTATTTAATGTTATTATTTGGTCAATGAATTTTCAGCTGCTGAATTCTGTAATTAGTGGTATCGGTAACGTAATCTTAATGTATTTAATTTAGCCACCATTGACAAAAATTATAATTTTCAGCTTTTAAGAGAGTAACGATCGCATCGTTTAGTCACTAATTACTCAAGGTTGGTAACTAAACTATTGCTTAAATATGATACATAATAAACATTATCTGAAAAAATTTATACGTGAATAAAAACGATAAATAATGTAAAAATCACTATTTAAACTTACTCAAAGAATTTATAACCATGTTACTGTTTATATATAATATAAATCAGTATATAAAAGAGTTTTTTTTTTCTCTAATTTTCTAATAAATTTTGCTTACATAATGTAACATTTATAATATAATTCTGAAAAAAAAAAAGCTACAAATTTCAAGATCGAGCTACAAATTAACTGTAGTTGAACCAAATTTACAACAGCAGTCTTATAGAAAGAAAGAGCCATAGAAGTGGACATTGATGTTGTGAAAAGGAAGTTTTCTTTGTTATCTCCGAAAGTAGACCTAATTTAGGCTCTTATCTGCAACCTTGAAGCCCTTACAATCGAAAACATTTGAGGAGCACGCCATTAAAAGAAGAATAACAATACTTTCTAACTGGAGCGAAAGATTAACAAATTATACAACTTTTCAAATTATAAGAATTTAATAACGAATGTAATTTATTAATTCATTATATATATATATACGAGTCTAGCGATCGTAACTAACGTAAACGATATTTACGATAGTTATAGAAATTATTTACGAGAGGTTTTTCCCTCGTCACGATTGGTAATCCTATATTAATCACATAAGCTAGGGGAGTTAGAATTAGTCAGGAAGAGGAATCCTTTCTTCACCTGGCAACACTGTAATCCGAGTTACATTAGAGAAATGCTCTCATTTCCGTAAATCATGAGAAGTATGACTGCTATCCGGTCGTAGGTTAGCAAAAGAGATCGTATTCTCTGGCCGACTTGACAGGTGCTTGAAGCTAACTGTTTTCACGTGGTGGCTGCATTACGTAATATGTTACTTCAAACCGGCTATAAATGTCACTGTGGCGACCTGAAATCCTGCTTAACAATTTTCTGTAAATTTAATGGTCAGTTATTACTGCCTAGTCGAGACTTGACTAATTAAGTTTTCTCCAAGATTGTTAAGACTTTGTTGCTCTACACTCTTAGATAGATATCGAGGCGGTTCGGGTGAATAAATTACAGTAGGACGGTGTCACGCTTAGGGTCGGGTTGGCTAATTATGCCGGTTCCTAACGGGATGTCTGCACCCTGCGTGATGACACTGCAACACTTCTAGCTCGTACGTGTGTCAACACGGGATGTAGCAGCTGTTGGTAAATAAATGTGAATGAATAGTACACGGGTCATTCATGATTTTATCTATTATTTTGTATCTGTAGTGCATCTGTTCTGTTTTCATCCACTTTTAATGCTTAGATGAATCGAAACTATATATAGATATGGCATATCAAAAAATCAATTCTTAAAGAAGCTCTTGTATATTTTTATAGTATATTTCTAGTCTATCTGCAACTCTGTGTCAGCAAAGATGCACGCTCGAAGAATAATTCTCTAGCATCTCAAAATTGAAGCATTACATATTGTTACATAGACTGTTAATGAGTCTCTACATCATATTAATATTTTGTGTTTATAAAGAGATAGGTTCAAATGAGGAACTGTCAGTCGCTTGGACATCCTGGACGGAGATGAATCGTGTGCTTTGTGCTGCTTTAATCGAGTTTTAAGGCCATTAAAGAGCAATGGATAAATGAGACTAAAATGAGATATTTCGTTCAAAAATTCTGGCTCCTGATAAAGGAAACTTTCGGACAACGCGTGTATAATACTTTTTACGCCTCCTAAATCTATTTTCGACTATGTCTCAGTTAATTTTGGATTCAAAATAATTAGTGGAAATTAACTTTTATTGTTTAAAGTAAAATCTTTCCTGTTATAATTCTTCTGTTTATGTAACACTTAACTATATTATTGGACTGATTATGTCCGAAAATCGGAAGCTTCCTGTATTCACAACGTATTGTGATTTTTAACGAATAAGAATAGATTTTAGATCTCTATTCTATGTTAAAATTACTTTAACCTTAACCTTTGTGTTAAAGGGCAGTAGTTTAGTAAGGTTTAAATGGAACATAACGAAAAATAGAGCAACGTCCTTTCAAAAAAGGCGAAAATGAGAAGCTCTTTGTGAAGAAAGGTGGGAAAGTCTATCATATTTTTGCTGGGTTCACAATAGAAACCGATGTAGGCTACTCACTTTTTTCAGTGAAATGGGGTAATATAGGCTCTGCCTTTTTTTACTACGATAGAAAATAGGATATATCATCGTGGTAGAAGTTAAAAAATGAACAGTAATACTATCTTTCCAGCAGGAGATGAGAAAAGATATCCTAAAGATCTAGCCGTATTTTGAAGCGAAATGGGAAATGGTAGCATTTTTTTAAAGTCAAAAGAGGAAAATAAGAATAGTTCCATTGTAAATCTAAAAAAAAATATGTCATTCTGGCGGATAGGAAGAAAAATATAAAAATTATATAACAACCAACGTTTATTTTATAAATAATAATAAGATGTTATGGAAGTTGGTGAATGATGTCAAGGCCATTTTTTTAAGAGAACCTTTCAGATTTGTTTGAGCGAATATGGGAAATTCATCCTTAGCAGTAAAAAATCCATTCTGTGAATGATGGAGTAGATTCGGGTGACAGAATCTATCCTATCAACCGTTAGCCTTGAACTTTGCTGCATCTCAAGCAGCCTGTCTACACCGACTTGCCCTGAGCGGTCAATAGTAATCTATAATCATAATCAGGCATGCATATAAAAAGCTAGAAGATAGGCAAGAGGGTGCTTTACAGTTCTTTCTCTTCATAAAACTGATCACACGACGATTTACTCCTTTAAAATCACTTGTAGCCCTTACTAACAGTCCATAAATTTTCGTCCTCCCGCTGACTAGTTTCCATTAAAAACGGTAGATTTATTTCTCTAGTCAAAAATAAACTTTTGACTGATGCACAGGACAAACAGGAAACGACTCACATCCTGTACATCTTTACTTAAAACTGGGATTTCGTCTCTTACGAATTAAATACAACACGATGAGAGGAGGAGGAGGAAGAGGAGGAGAAAAAAAAATCGAAAAGTTTATGGAGAAACGACTTTATTAAAAGCGAAGAAAAATTAATTTTATGTGTAAATTACTTACGAAACTCGTTTTTCCATTCGATTCACCATATTTAGATAGGAAGGGAGGATACATAAACTCCAATTACGAACATATTTAGCTAATTTAATGCATGAAAATCGTTAACGCGATTAAAAATTATCTAAAAAAAAAATAAATAATAAATAAAAAGATCTCCGATAGAAACGAATAAAATATTAACTAAATCGAGATTCTAATTTTATGAAACAGTTCGATAATCCATGTTTTATGTGGTTCCGCCCTAAATTAGCCACCGAATACATTAATTTATAATAGGATATAAATCATTAGCGTTACGTAAAAAATTACATCTCTTTCCCACTCTACGTAATATTTTGTATACTTTTCATCAATAAAAATGAAGAAAAAAGAAAAAAAAAGAAAAAAAAATGCCAATCGAGAAAAGTGGCAACAGCACTCTTTATACGTTATTTATGAAGAAAAATTTGTTTTTCAATAATTAAATATTTAATGTGCCACTCGAGTGTGTAGCAAGAATAGTTAAATATAATATTAGAAAAAATATGCAATATTTTTATCGAGTTTGCTCTTTATATATTTACTAGATCGTGTAATAATTATATGGATGGTGTTAGTGAACTACTCCAATGATTTTTATTTAGGTGTGCAGTTTTTAGGGATTTTTTTAAAGATAAAATTCTCGTTTAAAATCGATATAAATGCCTTTTTTTCCCCCTCTTTTCTTCCACTTCTCCATCTAGAAGCAATTTTCAAATATTTTTTTTTTTTTCGAATTTTATCGTTTCAGAGCAATTCTAGCTTTAATTTAATAGTTTGCTTTTTCCTTCAGAATCGAACATTTGCATATTACAAAAAAAAAGAAAAAAATAATAATCTAAAGTGAACTTTTCTATATAAATATCAGCAAATTTATTTTTTTTAAATGATGTAATGACAGTTCGAAGTGGACATTTAACATGAAATCCTCCTATCAGATCTAGACTAATCCTAGTGTAGAAAATTAAAGAGATCGAGTTAAAGTTTGACGTTTTGACTTACATGGAGAGGCAAATGTAATCCACGCATGTAGCAGGAGGTACAGACAGTTCCAGCAAAGTGGAGTTAACACCAAGATCACCGCACACATGGCCACAGCATGACTGACACAGTCGCCGACTTTCTCTGAGGCCCCAGGTAGCTGGGGAGTCGTGCACTGCACCAAGGGCGTACCCATTCGTGAAGCGAGGGGTGGATGGACACGTAACACTATGAGGCTTTACTACCGCTTCCTTTTTTAACGTAACGCCAAAAAAGTCTTTACGACCGGTAAACAGGGTGTAAATATACTGTTAATATTTCAGTTGTTGTTTTCGCCCTCGATTCTTCCGCGAGTTCATCACGCAACTACCCCATTTTCTACGTTGGCCAACTGTTACGTCTCGTTCGCATCAACCGTTATTACGTGCTTGACCACCCAGGTGTGAGACACGAAATATGGGGGAACGGTCCACTGATGCCTGATCAGAATGTCTCGAAAGTGTTTGTTGACCAATTACGACTAATTCCGAAATTACAGAGTAGAACCTACACGCTACAATTTCCCTCATTTGTTGCTCTAGTTGCCATCCTTCGCTTTCTACCATCTTCTCCGGGGTTATTGCGTTACTTTCACCATCATCTTCCATTGGAGGGACGGGACACTTCTCCGTTTGATCAATAATCCTGGTAGAAATCGAGCCCCGAGTGATTCTTCCCTCTTTATAATTAAGGGCGGATAGATCAAATTTAAGCAATCGAAGCTATGAACTAAAATCCTAGATTCACCCTTGGGCACGGGGGTCAACCGAAAGGAAATAGATAGAACTCATCTACAGAGAATGAATAAAATATTGGAGCCCTTTAACTCTGCGAAAGAAGACAACGTTCAGCAGATGAGTGAGAAAGCAATTTTTCAATGACACCTGTCCTCTTTCCAATGATGCCATCGAACTGAGGATAAACCTGCTAATATAATTTTTATTTTGTTAAAATGTCGCTTTTTTACCGTTCTCTTCCGACAATAAATATTAATTAACGAACTGTTATAACTTTATTAAAACAAACATAATTAACGCCGTACATCTTTACGATATTTTGTCACCATTCGACTTCCATTAAAGAAGGTCGGAAGGAAGAATACAAATGTGTTCTAGTGTAGAGAAGGGTTAGAAAGCAGACGTGCGAACGATGCAGCAACGATAATGTGTCAAATATACAGCTGGAGAATGTGAGAAATGTTGACGCTAAACACCCGACAACATAATAATACAAACATCTTGAATGGTAAGAATGTGACACTCGCTGGATATTACGGCCAACAGGTTAGCTCTTTTTTATCTTTGCACGTCGTTTTATTGTGGCATCAACCCGGTCATATCAAAGTGAATAATACCCATTTAACGAGCACCTAAAGCTGTCACGCAGTATTCACTATAAAGGAGAAAAGAATGCGTCACGCGTGTCGATAAAACTCACTTTCTTTAACTATTTATAAAAGATATGCAGAAAACATCACCATAAATGGGCTATTTGTTCACTTATACTCACTCTAACAATGAACACAATGTTACTAAATTAAAATTATTTTAATTTTCTTGGAAAATAATTTTCAGAATTTCAATTTAAAAGGAGATTTATCTTATTTTTTGATGTAAACAATTTCTCTCGTTCTTCATCCGTTTGTTTATTCTTAAGCTTTATCAAACTGGAAAGAGGTTTTGTGTGAAGTAAATAAAAAAACCAAATATAGAATTGTGTTGATTATTGCTCGAGAAGAGTTATAAATATTCGACAATTCTTGGAAAAATTATAAAGTCGCAGCTGTTAGTGGCGAAGTAACGTTCTGAGTATTCTCCAGGGAGCTTTGGGTATAAGAATGAGTCATCCAGAACCGATGACCTATAAATGATGCAATGGGTGTGTTTTTCCTTAAATGACTCTCTAGTTTGATTAAATAAAAATATTTATGAATAGTCCCACAAGATTTTCGCGATAGATTAATTGTTAGCTGTTCTATTACGGTAACAAAACAGATGTTATAAAGCCATTTGCAGGGTTACAAAAGAGAATCGACCATAGGAGACAACTAACAACTGACCACAATCAGGGTAAAGAGAGGGCTGTGGCAGTTCTTGGAGGAACGTAATGGCCGCATTCATCATCCGGATGTTCCCTTGTTCCAACGAATTTCCACCCCCGCTCGCACAAACACATTTTCTCTCTGCTGTCCTCTAAATTACACTCGGGGGAAAGGGAACTCCGTGACTAATAAAAATCCAGCCCGGCA
Source organism: Centruroides sculpturatus (assembly GCF_000671375.1). NCBI lineage: Eukaryota > Metazoa > Arthropoda > Arachnida > Scorpiones > Buthidae > Centruroides > Centruroides sculpturatus. Next base: position 759,617 of record NW_019384322.1, read on the forward strand.
CCACGTGATCCTAAACGAGATCGTTTATTGGTTGTCGTAACCGGTCTTAGAGGAACGGTAAGCCCGTCTATATACCCAGCTAAAGAAGGTGTTCAGTGGGTGTGAGCCATCTTTGCCGATACTCATCAACTGGTTGCTTTACGGCCCTGGACGGTTGTAAAGTCTGTCGAGTGTATGCAGGAGATCCTAACGAGTCCGGATGATGAGGGTGATGAGGTGATTGAACGCTAGCTGGCGACACCTCCGACTGGGAGACGTTTTTCCGCTCGTACTGCAACCCGGCAGGTGGTAGACAGGTAGGAAACTATCTGTCTCCCAACGCCTTTTATTCTTCGTTGTTTGGCTTCCATTAGAAAGTAAACAGAATAAGACTCAGACGGAGGAAGATAAGTCAACTTTGCCATCTTATCATAGCATCTATACCCTGTCAACCCTTAAAACTGGAATAACAATACAGGCAAACACAACAATAGCTTGCTTTTAAACCACATTTAATCCACCCTCGAATTTATTTCGATGTTAAATTAAGATGAGATAATCTATAATATAACTTTCGAAATTAAAAAGCTGGGATTCTTATAAAATTAACCATATCAACTATTATCATACGTGATTATAACACGTGTTATTATTATCTAATACTAATAATCCTAGTCATTTCTCTTCATTTCGTTTAAAGACGATAAAGGAGAAGCAGGTGAAGACGATGTTTATTATCTTAGGAGTTATGAGAGCGGAGGTGGACACTTGTCGTAGAAGTTGTGTGAATAATGTATGAGTCTTGAAACATTTATTCGATCGATAACACTAGTTGATACTAGACTAACTTTATGATGGTTGGTACCAGGTAAAATTCCAATTATTCAGAAAGAAAAAAAAATACTGCTGATACATTCATTTATAAACTCTTCAGAATTGTTCCGGATTTAATTATTTTTTTAATGAAAGATGAATGCGATTTTTTTTTCTCCCTCTTCTTCTTCTTGTAAAATAGCTAGCTCTTAGGCGACTTGTAATGGGCTTGTCAACCATTAACTCTTAATAAGTTTAATGAATTCAGACTAAATTATAATTCTAGTTTCATAGCAAGCCATCTAAAACCATCTGTTAGCGCTATTTTACGACCTAAATATAGTATTAGCACCTGGCATCGGCCATTTTGTATCATCTGGTGTATACTGATTCGCATTGTGATAATTTTGTGCCAACTGATGACACTTAAGCTAATATTTATCCGAAATAATTGTAAAATAGCTTCTTTAATAGAGAATTTTGCATTATAAAAAGACGGTTTTTCTCTTCTTTTTTCAGGTAATTCGATTTTTTTTAGTAGGACAGTAATACAACTTGAAGTAGAGAAGTGGTGTGAAGTATAACTTTAAATTGAGAAGTTAAAGAGAGTTAGCAGAAATATATCATGGTCATTAATAATAATAGAATAAATAATGTAAAGTTAAAAAAAAAATAAAATCCTATTTATAATTAAATGTAGCAAATTCGTCACTCTCTACGGAAATTAAAGCATGAAACCATTTCCCAAAGAATTCACATTAAGCTTACGAGGTTATAGATAAGCTAATGAGTAATTTAGTTTTGGATCATAGAGACCTGCAGATGTTTCCTATTTGCATCATTTAAAGCATGAAGCTATTAAAAGAGAATAGTGCACTTCAAAACTACATTCTACTCAGAAGGGTATCGGTAGGGGGTTATCGGACTTGTTGCGTGATAAAGTGGTGAAGTATAGAGTAAAGGGAGAGGTGCTACTTCTATATATCGAAAAGAGTGAAAATCTTTTCTTAGAAGTCAAAGGCTAGGGCGAAGGTCTGGCAGAAGATTAATAGCTGTCGTTGTTGTTGTTTGGAGGTGGGTGAGGGCCAAATGAACTGACAGAATCATTAGCATCCTGCAATAACCATTTTACTCAATCAATCACAACCGTGCCGTATACCTGCATGGGGTCCAACTGACAAGACGAAGTTGTAACTGCCTGCATATGCACACAGCTGGACGCGACAGTCCAACCCTAGTCTAGGGCGAGGAGTGCCCTTATTTAGGGTCATTAGGCGACAAACTCACGCTGCCTCGAGTATGTTAGATAATAAAATTTCGAGTCTTAAGTTCGTTTAATGCACATGTGTCTAGTCGGTAGGGGTGAAGATCATAAGTATTGCCTCACCGTTGTCTATACTAAGTAATCTGTTATGTTATTAATGATCTTGTTTTGTAGGTGTACTTTACGAATAACGTTGTAGGTACCACCTTTAATCATTCTTATCGACGGGCACGTTTAATTTTTGAAGACTTTTTTTCTAGTAGTGTCTCGTGATTGGGTTAGAAGTTTTGTGAGGAAAAAGCTCACTGACGCCATCGCGTGACTCGTGTCTCTTGGGAGCAACGCGTAGCGCGGCGCGACAGAAAAGAGCCATGTTAAATGAAAATCGAACTGTTGGTTATTTTTTTAAAAATTTCAAACTTTCTTTACAATTTCTGTGTATAAATAATTAAATTACAATTAATCTAACAAGCATTTTCACTCATATTATTTAAGTTATAAAATGTGATGTCGATGATGACGTTATTGATGAAAAGACTAAAGACATTTTTCGATTTATCTTTCTTAATAAAAACTGTCTAATATGAAAAATCAGTTACGAACGATGTTTAAACTGAGATAAAATAATTTCGATCCATAATCTGATTAATGATAGCACCGGTGATCAATTTTCTCTTAAGTTAAAAGTTCATAAACCGAATTCTGGATGAGTGGATTCTTCATTTTTCACTTAAATTAATACTTTGAATATCATATTCAGTTTATGACTAAGAGAAATAATTTTTACGTTTCTTTAGTTTATTTTAAAATTTATTTCTGTGGAATAGACAACAGTTTTAAGTGTCCAGAATATTTTTGAAGAAACACATGAGAATAAACAAACCTACGAGTATGACAAGATTGATTCAAACTGTGATCTGAGTTTGCCAAGTGATTAATTGAATCTCTTCACTAAATGATAACACCTGCCTTTAAAAGGCTGGTCAAACAGGTTTACGCTGAAGAAAAAAAAAATTGAAATTTTCCTGCCATCCACAATGGTTGAGGTTAAATGCTTTAGGCTTTATAAAGGAATGAAAAAAATAAAGAAAAAAAATCTTGTAAAGTCACGTAGTTTTCCCCAATGATCTTCCAGTTGTGTCACATATTGTTCAGGGCTGGTTCGAGGAATAAGGGTGCATAATCTTAGATGCTCTATATCTTTTATATGGGGTGAAATCTTGATATCTGCACTAAGAAGGTGTCATTATTGTTTGAAAGTATCAAAGGAGCAGTTCAGTAGAAAGGAAAAATTCGTGAGAAAGAAAAATGTTTAAGATTATGTAAAGAAAGGAGTATAAAAATACTGTTTCAATATTAAAGAGGTATTATTAAGAAAATTTTTTTAGAACCGATGTTTTTTAGCTTTAGAGAAAATTCAAAGATAGAGAAGATAAAATTTGTAATTGCAAATTATTAACTGTTACGATCGATATTTTATCGAATTTGTATTCGTGTTAGGATACTAAATTTTTAATATTTCTAAATAAATCTCCTTCCTTGACATAAATTCAGTCGATTGATAAGAGTGCGGCTATAACCTAAGGTTACTTGACCCATAAGAAGAACCAAAAGATATTTTAAAACTAGCAGAACAATTCAACATAAATTATACGGTGCCGTACTACTGCATGAATATTAAATCATCCATAACCATACGCATACAAAGTGAGCTTTTACTTATCTTATCGAAACTAATCTGGGCTAGAAGCCTAGTCCGGCCACATTTAGGCGTCGGTAAAAAGAGCCTCAACATGTGCTGCACTAATGATGTTCGCACCACCCGGAAAGTAAGAACAGACCTTAATGATAGCATCCCAAGTCATTGGCCGTAAGAATGGACCTGTAATTCGCGTCCAGTAGTTCGCATCATTAAATCGCACCCCGTTTGGAAGGAAACTGTCCATTCTTCACCGCAGATAAGTACGTCAGACAAGAGATCTCATTCCCCATATCTCAACACTCATACATTATCGGAGGAATAAACCTACATTTCGGAGTTTGCAACCGATAAGCAACGTGAATCCGCCTTCACGAATTATGGACATGCACTTTTATGTTACGAGTTTCTACAGACAACAAACTCATCACTCAGGATGTGTTGCGCTTTGTGAATTCGGGTGGAGTCTTATCTTTGATGGAAATATTTCCAAACACGGACCGTATCGTGTTTTTGGAAGAATAGGGATTATTCCATGTTGAACTTATATCTCTTTTCCTGGTTTCTTATCCTCCCCTCACTCCTCAGGGTCGACTTATCTGATTACCTTGCCTGGCATTGTGTTTTGTTGACTTGTTTCTATGCTACGGAGGTCCTAAAGCAAGATACAATGACTATGTGCACGACTCCGAGCCCTAAATTAAATATGGAGACACGGCAATAAAATATTTTGACCTCTACGCGACGAGTTTATGGATTGACTGCGCTTAAATATTTATGACTCCGCGTGTTTTATAACCTAGAAGAATGACCCCCCAACGAGTTAAAGTGGCTCGAAATCTGCTTTGAGAAAAGGATCGTCCGAAATCCTCATTAGGGCGTATTGCTAACGAGAAGCTAAATTGTATCCCTTTGAAATCGTTCAAATTTATGATTTTACGATCGGGAAAAAGGCCATTTATGTGCGTGTCCCGCCGGCAGATGATTGATGAGTCTGTACGTTCAAGCGAAACATGCCAAAATAACGAACTTAACAAAACCCTATCAAAATATAAGAAGGACTTATTAAGTTACGATGAAAATACCAAAACATAATAAAAGAAAAGTTAGTAGTAATTGGTTAATAAAATATCCAGAAATAACGTAATAAACACCATCCTCTTGGTATTCTACGCGATAAATCCGGAAAATAAACAACAATAATCACAAAAAGAAGTGCTTAAAATATCCATCAAAATTATGGAGCAATAAAAATGAAATTTATGTCGCTTTTCAAACAATATAAATATGAAAATTCCAAACTAATTAAATTGTTTTGAGTTCGTGTTCATATTTAGGACCATAATTTAGAGAAATGAAAATATGGCGTGCTCTAATGATGCGGAATGGCAAATCTTGATTCATTCGTTCGCATGTCAGGGCGGTGTCTTTTCTTTCCTGCAACCCAGGAAATTAGGGATCACAGCTGTCGATAGCAAACCAACGAATCTGGGTCGAAAAGAGATTCTACTACCCAACAATTAAAGTTTATAGATACTTTGATTTAACTTATTCTTTTTTTTTCTTTTGTTTTAACCTTAGTTATCCTACTTTAAACATTAATTTACTTATAATTATAATTTAAAATACATAAAAAATCTAGGTTATCCAACAGAATTTTTATTTAATTTTCTTTTTCTGACGATTTTTTTTATTATTAAAAACTTCATTTTTGGCCAAGTTAATCTGAAAAACAAAATAATCGAAAGGAAAGCAATGAAGAATACGTTTATTATGTTTCGTTGAATGATAAAACTTAAAATAAGAATAGTTTTCTAAGAATAGAAATGGAAAAATAAATAATAAAAAAAACTAAAAATATGTAATTTTAAAAATAAAGTAAATAAAGAGATTTAAAAGTAATTTCGTATGGAAAAAAGGGGGGAGAAATAGTAAACCGCATGTAAAAATAGAGAAGAATAATTTAAGATAATGGAACTTATTAGTAGTAAAATTCGGAATAAAAATCGCAAAGTGGATTATGTGAAATAAATGATTTTCTTATTATTAATGTAGAATTATAATCAGAAAAAGTAGAAGAAGAATCCAGCTCTGGTACAGTTGGAAGCAGTACAACTCTAATTCAATTCCCTTAATCGTGTACAGATGCCAAGGGAAATCGTTTCTCGTCACATCCTTCCGTGCCAGAAATTTCCGGAACAACGTCCGGAAAATAAAAACACGTTGCGGAAACGCTAGATGCTGACAGTTGATTCCATTTTCCATTCGACGAGATACCCTCAAGTGTGTCGTAGCAAAAGATTTGTGTGGCATACCCTCCTCTAAATCTGAATACTATGCAGTCTAGGTGGGCTCCGGGCGAATTTTCTTTACATCAAATAATATCTGACTGACTGTCCGTTTTACAACCTTTCGTCGGTCGTAAACAAGGAATAGGCTCGAAGCGAAGTAACCAAAGTCACAATAAGAGCATTGTTTTTCTACTAGTTATTAATCTAGATTTGTCAAGGTTCGGTAACATTCTTAAGCACAGCTGCCGCTTTTGTACAAGGTTGGATGCGTGTTCCTCTTGTGTTAGAGGTAGTTTTGTATGTATGTATACGATTTAGTATGACTATGTTAGTTTATGACACGCTTCTAATGGATTCGAGAAAGCGGAGAACTTAATGACGTCGGGTTTGAAGGCGCCTTTGAAGAGTAATCTGGGTGCACGGAATTCTTTTGTTTTAAACTTTTTAAAAGGCAAGACGGTATAGAAACCGTGTGTGATTTTTTTTATCCAGATTATTAGCCTATGTTGTTGAAGAATAAACCATGTCTTGTCTCGACGTAGTTTCAAAAGATGGAAGTTAATTTGCGCAACATGATGGATTGCTGAGGGATGTCGTGTTTAAATTTTGCCATATTTAAAGAGGTAATCTGTTTGTTGCAATTTAAGAACCACGCTGATGAATAACGGAAAATATTGGCTATTCTATAAATAAATGACAAGCGAAGAAAGAATGGAAATGATAGGATGATGAAGATATGATAATGATATGACTGCGGTGTAATGAATGGGAAGGATGATAAAAAATGCATCTACTAAGGGACAGAAAAGTGTAAATATTATTAAGAGTTAACTTCTGTTAGATGACGTATATAGGGATGAAAATTCTTTATATTGAAGAATCTACAATAAAAAATTTTAAAAATTGATGTAATTTAATGAACTGGAAACAGAAAATATATATTTTAAAGTGATACAATGAGAAATGAACAAAGAAGATGAATAGCGTGTGATGTAACAACAGAAAGGATTTGCAAATGAATATTAAATCCTTTATCTCTGTAAAGACTTAACGAAACTCATACAAATAATTATCTTAAAAACACTTTTATATTTTACATAATAATGATCGAAATTAAAGGCTCACATGGCGAGACACTTGTTTAAAAAATTATATAAAGCGTTACTACTACAACAGAATCCTTTAGAATAGATAATAAAGTGCATGCTGAATATTACACAAGTAAGTTTAATGAAATTCTTTAAGTAACAGCAATTGTCTTTAGTCTTTTCAGAATAATCTGAAAAGATTTTAAAGGTTAATAAAATCTTTTAGAAAAATAAATCTGTTTTATAAATGAAGTGATAATCGAGTATGAATAATTTAAGATAAAACCATTTTAATATTCCATCTGATGGATGAGAAAAACACATTTCTGATTCATTAATTTTAATTAAATTCACTGATATGAAGGAGAAACTAACTTGAAAATTCAATTTATCTCGATAACAAGTTAAGATAAACTATTAAATTTAAAAGGATAGAATTTATTAAAGTCAGATTAACATAATCCATACGGATTTTATCGATAAAACGAATAAAGTATCTCATGAAAATATGAAATAATGCCTTCATTTTACAAGTTATCTGCAGGGTGTGTTCGTGCTATAATCTTCCTTTTATTGCTTCGGGACCAATCGTTCGATGTTCAATTAGTCACGAGATTTATAGGAACCATCATAAAGTATGGATCCATTCTTTCCCTTCTACAGATTAGAAGAGGTTGGTCTAAACTTCCCCTTTAGCCTTGGGTTATAACAAAACCGAATATAAAACTATTTTATGTAGATTTTTATTGATTGGTTAAGAAAGGTAGACTCGCATGTTTGTTCAATATGCTGCTTTTGGGGTGTAGTGCTATTATTTTCTACAGAGTTTATGGTCGTTATCGATGAATAAAGTAAGCAACATTCATCATTTTATGTTAACATCGAGTCTAATTCTAAAATTAGATAAAGTAATATCGACGTTTTTGGTATGAAATACTGTATTGTGTACTGTACTTTCTCACGATAATAAGATACGAAGCTTCTAATTCTCCGTTTTAAAAGTTTTTACATTAATTAATATTTTTGTATTTTAAATTTTTAATTACTTAACTATAAAAGTTGGAAGACAAATAGAGAAATATATAAAACTATATAAGGAATAAAATTCATGTTAAAAGTGTTTATTCCTAAGGTAGTGGACTGAGAAGCAAAGTTTGTTAAGTGTATTGATCTTTGGAAGAACAGACAGCGTTTATATGGAAACACCTGCACATAACACTGATTGATTCGGTATTTGCTTTAGTTTACCCAAGGCAAGATTGTAAACAGATCCCTTTACTCAACATAGTAATTAATGGATGTCCTTCCTGTTACGTATTCCTTTCCGTCCAGTTATATGCAATCCACTTTAGTAGGAGTCATTATTCGCTTCTCATATCAACGATTGCAGACAAATAAAATTTCTAGAGAATAAATAGAGTCTAATAAAACATTATAAGCATTAATAATAAATGTACGATAATAATCACAATCCATTTTTTGAAGATTTATAATGCAACTATCATATTCTGTTCTATCTTGTTTGATCTTTTGCCTCCAACTTTCTGGCTTCGGTTGTTTTATATTAAAAATCGGGATAGTATGTTGCTATGGTAACACAGTACGATGGAAATAGCCTTTGTAATTTGAATAATTCGTAAAAGACTAGGATTTAATTAGCATTGTTTTCTGTGTTTGGCTATATCCTCCCGCTTGGATAATCCACAGCCTTTTCCTCCAGATAATGAACTGATTTGGCATACAAAGACCTTCCCACACTAAATTAAACGGAGAAGAGCAACCTTCTCTGCAGGACGTAGAAGCAGATAGAGAGAAGTCGAACCTCCAGGAGAATGAAAAAAAAAAAAAGATTCTCGTCTCGGTGTAAAAGTGACAGTAAACTGTAGACGAAGCGTGCCGGGGAAAATCTCCCACATGATAAAGGCAGTGGCATTAGTGTGGTCGTCATGACGACGACCGAGTCTAGTGCCATATACACATAACAGCACTTGGGGCTTGTATGCGTGCAGGTGTGGATGTTAGATCTGAAAGAAGCCGTGGGTGGTCTCGAAAAATGTAAGTGGGGGTTCAGAAAGCAGAGTTGCTGTGCCAAACATTTCAGAAAGAAAAAAAAGGAGAGACGGTCAGTACTTCAGTAATTCACTTAGAACAAATCAATAGGGAGAATATGTGCTCAGTCAGCTCCTATGTGCCACCATCTGTCTCGGTGGTGCTGGATGCATCTTTCATGTGTCTAGCTTGTCACTCCTTTCAACTAGATGCTGGTAATGAATGACGTGCTAGGATAAAGATGTCACCCTTCGTGGCTGTTTAAGAATTTCCTGTTTTCCAGTTTGTAATTTTCGACCTTAATGGATGAAGATATGATGGGAAGGGAATCCAATTACGTCGTTGAACCTGACAGTGTGTGTACTGGATCTATTCATAAACTATTCATAGAATAGTTTATGAATGGTTTTATTACACTCTAGCCTTTAAAACTACACCGCTTTATTATTTATGAAGAAGCAAAGGGAATTTGCAAATACTTTACAGTAGCGAAAGGAAAGAAAATTTAAAACTAAGTCGTAAAATACTCTTAGAAGATTACATTTATCACAAACTTTTACTGATTTATAAGCATTTTAATCAGCGAATGATTCAAATTAGCTCAGAATCATAAATGATTAAGTCTGGTACGATGCTCATTAAAATCTACGTGTAAAAATGTCATCGAAATCTTTCTCCTAAGATTAAGGAATTATCAATAGCCTTATAAACTATAACATACGAGCACTTTTGTTAATCCCCGAAAGGAAAAGAGCCTCGTAAAGAGCCCCGCAGTCACAAGTAAACATTGATTTTTATACTTTGTCACCGAAAAAAAGCAGAAACTCATTACCTGCTGAAGTAAACTTGTATAATTTTTAGTCAGAGAATAACCTCAAATATTAATTTAACAAATTATGTACCAGATAATACTTTTAATTAGTAAAGTATGTATCAGATTTGCATAATTAATCAAAGAGAAAATTTTATTCCTGTCAGCTTTATCCACATTAATAGCCATTTTGCAAATCTGGCTAATTCTATCCCCAAGAGGATCAGACGTCGTTAGTAATATTAAATCTGTACATTTATTTAATTAATTAGCAGCATCCTATTTGATGCTTGCCCTCTAACCTATGAATGTATGACTTTACTGGAGTTAAACTTGTAGAAAATCTTTCACCGAATTACTGGAGTAACTTTAGAAATTCTTTTATAGTAAAGGTACTACAAACGGTAAAGTAATGTTGAAGCCATTATAAGTGGCATTGGTTTCATTTCGTGGTGGAGAAAAGAATGAGAAGTACAATTGAGACAATGAAAGTGGTATCAGAAAGGCGTGAAAGAGGGATGAAGTGGAAGAATGAACCGCTACATAGTTCTTAGCCAAGAAGTGGAAAATGACTAACTTACAACTAACTTTACAGTAAACTACATTTTTAAACCGAAATGATGAATGTCTTCTAATTTAAATTATCAAAAGAATGTAAATATTTTCAGTGGATTTCTCTGTCTTTAATAAGGAAACAAATTTCTCCTTTTAAAATAAATGATTATAAATGTGGATTATAAGATGGAAAGACTAGCATTACGTAAATTAATAAAGAGACGTCGGAAAAAAAATCAGTGAAGGAGCGATAAGAGAAACTAGAAAAGATGAATAGCACTAAAACAAACGGCAAATTAGTTTCGTCAAGAGCGCATCCTTCGCTGACAGTTTGCTTTTTTCATCTTCAGCATCTTGCTTTAAGAATATTTCTATAAGCGGAACCAAACTCTACAGATGGAGGAATTTTTTTTTTATCATCATCTTCTTCTTGGTTTTCCTGGCAACAGGAAATTAAACTACTCCTTGACACATTCTATAGATAAACCGTATTTTGTTTCGTCTTTCCAAATTCTAAGTGCGTTTAACAAGTTTATACCACCTTTGGGAATTTATTTTTTTTTTCCTTTTTTGTCGTTGCTCGTGCATATTTCCAATTTAGGGTATACTAAATTAGAAACAGTGGGTTTGTATTTTACGGACGTAAACAGCAAACTTGAAACTTTATCTGACATCGAGGTGGAAACGTTATTTTCACCTCTGTTGGAGAGGAACGGATGGATTGTCAGACCGTTACTTCGCCATTGTGAAGTGCTCATCCTTCATCTTGTCTACTCTCTGCCTTTCTCTCCTTCGCTTAAGTTTTTTGTGCAGAAAACTCAGTTCTGAGTCTTCCCTGTACAACTTGTCACGATAGCTAACGTCACGTACCGTTTTAACTCTTTTTTTCCCCCTTTCCTTTCCTAGAAACAATGCGGCATTCTTCTTGCTATCTCCTTAATTTCTTTCAATTGTTAAATTTTAAAGATGATGCTGCTGCTTTCTTTGAGTCAAAAACCGTTTAAGAAAAATTGAAGTTTACTTTTTTTTTTTTATTATTCTTAAAATTAAATAACTTTTTTTGATTTTGAATTTGTTTTTGAAGAAATTTTCTAGAGTTTAGATGGCATTACACTCTAATTATTAGGAAGAGAGAGATACTTAGGAGCCATGGTCGATAAGGAAATTGGTGATTAAAGTAAAAGTATTTAGCAATTTGGCATTCATTCCATAATGGACTTCCTGGTGCGGAGAATATTTTGGGTTCTTCGAGAAGAGAATTTGGCATGGTAAACTTCCTAAATAAAACCCCCGCAACCAGGAATCTCTTAGATATTCCACTAAAATAATTAGTGTTGGGTGAAGTATCCTTATACGGTGCTTCTCGTCTATTCTGTTCCATCTTGAAAATGTCAAAAAGTAATGAAAGCTTTTTTTTATTTTTCATAACTTACATTTGGTTCATTATGGATTATACTAAGTAACCTGAAAGAAAAGAAAGAAATCTCACTGAAGAGTAGCTGTATTGCGTAATATTCATTGTATTACGTCAAAAATAAGCTCTAATGAAATTCCTGACCGCTACTTGAATGGATAAATAGAAAAACATTCAGGAAGCATCGGATAAAAACCATTGTACCGTTCAACGGAATTCCAATTTCGATTCTCTACACGTTTTACTAAGTTAAAACGAATAATTTTACGCAGAGTAAAACTAAACAAGAGAAGAGGAGGGAGGAACAAGATTCCAGAGAGTGACAGAGAAAGGAAAATAATTAAAATTGTGTATCGCCTGCAGGAGAGCGCACGGCTCACATTGTCTAATTTCTTGCGCACACGTGCACCGTCGTCATGACAACGATATATCTGGTCCCGTAATCAGAATCCTCCATCACGTGATAACAACGTACCACTTGATTGAAACGTCGCACCCCTCAACGATCCTTCCCCCACTACGTAACGTCGAAACCTGTGCTCCAACAACCAATTAAGATAAAGCATGCTGGACGGACTCGAACATATTAAAACTCCAACAATGGCATGAGTCATGCTTGTGACGTCGTTAGCAATCAAATATGGTGACAGAGACGTTTGGTCCACTATTCATTAATCACAGAAAGCTGATCCTTCTGCCATTGACAGGTAGAGGTCTCCCGAGGATGCTACGTTACTCGCAAGAGTTGCATTCGACAGGAGGTCAGTTAAGATCCATTAGTCTCTGGATACGTGTTGCATAAATGTCTGCTATTGCTGATTACGTCAGGTCGGTGACACCGACAAGCTAATTAGTTGTATACATGTTTCGCATTGTTGGAATATTGTTAGGAAATCCGGTTTCAAATTGATACGTTATGTGTAAATTTTGCAAAGTCGTGAATCAAAATTAGTTTTGCCGTAACGGAGAAGCGCTTATTGAATTTTTATATAAAACAGATGGTGAGGTCGTGTGCGCGGGACAAAAGGGGCCAATTCGCCACTGTAATATATAATCAAAAAGTGGGAAAGAACTGAGAAAATGTAAAATAACTTAGTTTTTGTTCTTGCAAAAGCTGTGCCTTTAGACGCCCTGACTGAAAATTTAAATAGTTACACCCTCTGAACTTTTAATCATTATCCTGAATATTTTAATGTGATCGTTTAAACTTGCCCATTGCCTATTGTTTTCTCTAGCACAGCATAAAGTTACTTTCCATTGTTTTACTACTTCCTAACGTGTGCTCTTGTTATAAATTTTCCAAGTGACAGCAATAAGGAGTGCCTAAATTTTTCTACTAAAATAATTAAAGTAGGCATGTCCTTATATAAAACTTCTCATTCGTCCAATTCCACCTTAAAAATCTTTAGAAAAATTGAAATTCTTCATTGCCCATTGTGTCTATCCGGTACAGCATAAGGTCACTAGCCATTGTTTCATTATAAAAATCGTTCTTACTTCTTTTTCTTACATATTTTATTCGTTTTATTACAAAACATCATTGTGTTTACTATCCACAAACACGTTTCTCTTCCTGAATATTAAGTAAAAATTTCGATTATTCCATTTTAAACAACAACAACAACAACAACAATGGGTACAAAAAATAGAACATACACACAGCAGTTATAGATCTTGTAGGGAAAAAATTCAAATAAAGTCTATCCATTTGCAGAACACGAATTAATCCAAGAGAAATCAAAATATAAAAAAGAAACCGGTCACGCAAATTTCATAAATATTGTTTAGTTGTCAATACTGATATTCGATTTCTGCAGAAACGAGGGAGGAAGAAGGAAAAAAAAAAAATATGCAATTCTGTAGGAAACACAATTTTCACTTAAGAAAATATATCTTTAGAAGATAAGGTGATGGATTTCGTGTTAGACAGACAGCTGCTAACCATTCTTTATCCGTGTGCAGCACAAAGTTGTAAGATAAATACTACTCATAGTATCGACGCCATGTTTACACGAACTACTATGCATATTCAGTCTTTTCACACGTTTGCAACATCAAACATCGGAATTGAATCAAGTTTTATGCAGAAGATTACTTCCTTCTTTAAAAAAAAAAAAAGAAAAGAAAAATGAAGACAAGGAATAGTACTGTGACGATTCAATCAAAAATCGTTTTAGATCTTCCCCTTTTTTTTTTATTTCGTGTTTACATTTCTTGATTAAAGACATCTGTCCTTACTTCTGCAGACGGAAAGGAAAAATTTACAATTGATTTTAACGTTTCTTTATTTTATTGCCAGAGAAGCGCTTTGCAGGTGTCACATTTTATTTCGTAAGGGAAATAAAAAAATTGTGTTTTGAAGATCTAATGATGTTTTGCAGTTTATATTTTAATAATTTATACACTTTTTCTCGTAAATCTTTTGTTTTGTCGCGTTATAAAATAACAGAATTTCTTTGTCTTTAATAAATTTTCGGATTTTTTTATTAAAGTTTTATAGGATATTTTAAATTGTAGTAATAAAAATATACTCCGTTTTGTCTAATTATGCCTTAAATTTGATGAAAAATAGAAAATTATTATTATTATTAACGATCAACGATGAGGAATTTAGCAAAAAGAAAATAACATTTTATTATCGGATTTTTTACTTAAATTCAATATAGAATTATAGTCCGAGTAAAGCATATAGATTTAAGTAGAGAGAAAGCTAAAAGTAAAGGAAATGGGGGTAGTTATAACTCTTTTTTCATTGCCTCAATATCTCAGGATTACAGAGTAAATCGCCTTTAGATATTATATAAAATCTATCTGGGAGTATCACCGAGTACAACTGCAGAGTTCTCAGGTCGACATGAAAAGCCATCAGCTGAATGAAAGAAGTTAATCCTACTTTCACACACCTACGACAGCGACCATCCTTCCTCCATTAGTGCGACAGTCACGTGGTTATGATGGATGCTGCTAACGATACAATTCCGTGCTGACTCGCAACACACGAAGGACATGCTGCCATGATCTTACTTTACCTTTCCGAGAATTCTCTGATGGAAGTTGACTGAAAGAATCTTTATATTGGAAAATAGCAATAAGTTTTACTCTTCTGTAAAAATCTCTTTTATACTTCTTTTACGTGAGCCTTATATATATGACTTTAACATCACGAGAATTTAATTTTTTATAAGTCAGTTTAATTTTAAGCTTCGATCTATTAAACGAATATATATATATATATATTTATATCTTGTATATGATATTCTTAAGCTCTTAGTATCATAGAATCACACCTGCTCATACATCTCTCTGTTGCTCATAAAAGTTTAATTTGCTCATATATATTATTTAAGAAAATAACAGACCTCATAAATTATTAAGAGGATCTTAAACACGTCATTGTAAGTTCGTACACGAAGGAGAAAATTCTAAACTGGAAAGGGTAGAAATGAAAGATTATATCTTATTATAAATTCTAACGATGTGTTATATATATATATTTTTTTAAATCAATTGTTTTACTGCATAAAAAGAAAGTAAGATTAAGTAAGACCTTGACACATTATTACTCATTGGAAGAACACACACACACACATAGACTATATATATATATATATATATATAATAGACATTAAAGTGCTGTCAATCAATTTGATATAATAAAAGCACCGACCGAAAGACCTTGAATAATGAAAGCTCTTCGAAAACAGTTTTAGAAAATCGGTCAATGCCNTTCTGTAGGAAACACAATTTTCACTTAAGAAAATATATCTTTAGAAGATAAGGTGATGGATTTCGTGTTAGACAGACAGCTGCTAACCATTCTTTATCCGTGTGCAGCACAAAGTTGTAAGATAAATACTACTCATAGTATCGACGCCATGTTTACACGAACTACTATGCATATTCAGTCTTTTCACACGTTTGCAACATCAAACATCGGAATTGAATCAAGTTTTATGCAGAAGATTACTTCCTTCTTTAAAAAAAAAAAAAGAAAAGAAAAATGAAGACAAGGAATAGTACTGTGACGATTCAATCAAAAATCGTTTTAGATCTTCCCCTTTTTTTTTTATTTCGTGTTTACATTTCTTGATTAAAGACATCTGTCCTTACTTCTGCAGACGGAAAGGAAAAATTTACAATTGATTTTAACGTTTCTTTATTTTATTGCCAGAGAAGCGCTTTGCAGGTGTCACATTTTATTTCGTAAGGGAAATAAAAAAATTGTGTTTTGAAGATCTAATGATGTTTTGCAGTTTATATTTTAATAATTTATACACTTTTTCTCGTAAATCTTTTGTTTTGTCGCGTTATAAAATAACAGAATTTCTTTGTCTTTAATAAATTTTCGGATTTTTTTATTAAAGTTTTATAGGATATTTTAAATTGTAGTAATAAAAATATACTCCGTTTTGTCTAATTATGCCTTAAATTTGATGAAAAATAGAAAATTATTATTATTATTAACGATCAACGATGAGGAATTTAGCAAAAAGAAAATAACATTTTATTATCGGATTTTTTACTTAAATTCAATATAGAATTATAGTCCGAGTAAAGCATATAGATTTAAGTAGAGAGAAAGCTAAAAGTAAAGGAAATGGGGGTAGTTATAACTCTTTTTTCATTGCCTCAATATCTCAGGATTACAGAGTAAATCGCCTTTAGATATTATATAAAATCTATCTGGGAGTATCACCGAGTACAACTGCAGAGTTCTCAGGTCGACATGAAAAGCCATCAGCTGAATGAAAGAAGTTAATCCTACTTTCACACACCTACGACAGCGACCATCCTTCCTCCATTAGTGCGACAGTCACGTGGTTATGATGGATGCTGCTAACGATACAATTCCGTGCTGACTCGCAACACACGAAGGACATGCTGCCATGATCTTACTTTACCTTTCCGAGAATTCTCTGATGGAAGTTGACTGAAAGAATCTTTATATTGGAAAATAGCAATAAGTTTTACTCTTCTGTAAAAATCTCTTTTGTACTTCTTTTACGTGAGCCTTATATATATGACTTTAACATCACGAGAATTTAATTTTTTATAAGTCAGTTTAATTTTAAGCTTCGATCTATTAAACGAATATATATATATATATATATAATAGACATTAAAGTGCTGTCAATCAATTTGATATAATAAAAGCACCGACCGAAAGACCTTGAATAATGAAAGCTCTTCGAAAACAGTTTTAGAAAATCGGTCAATGCCAAAGAACAGAAATCAGATATCGAGCATTGCTTTAGTTTTTAGTGCAACAGGTGTACTTCTATATACCTAGGCCTATATTTCGATAGTACGTCACGTGGGCGAGACGTGAGTCACGTTTGTTTCAGTTTTTAGTTGTTTGTTTGTTTGTTTCCTCTCTCTCATCAATTTTTCTCGTTCGTGATAATGTTTAAAAAAAAATAAGTCACTCGAAAAACAAACAAAACTCTTGTACCTAATGCAAAGTGTAGTAATTAAGAAAATGAGCTATTGTTTTGCAATTTTGTTTTTAGTATTTTATAAATATTTACTCTCGTAACTTTAAAAAAAAAAATTGTTATTAGGTAGTAACTGTTATGTAAATACAGTTAGACGGTTATTTATAAAATTAAAATGGTAGTGTTAAGTTATAAATTTCTCTGTAAACTTGAGAGCAACATGTTACATAACTAAGAACTCTGTTCGTGGTAAGAAAATAATTCAAAAATCAGCGATAAAAACCAGGAATTATGACTAAGAATAAAGATTTTTTTTTTAAGAGCATTAGATGCTATCCAGAATGGAATGCATAAAATTTGTAGTGTAAGGCTCCTTCCGAGCGGAGTTCTGCTTTCAAAACAAACAAGAGGAAACTTTGGATTTAGGAACAGAATAATCAGATATTTAATCTATATTTAATATAAATAAAATAACCGTTAAGTTCGGAAATTTTCTATCGAGAATAGAAGATAATTTTTATTAATCCTTTTAAACAATAATCTTAAATTAAGAACCGTTGTTTATTTAACTATTTAAAAGCAATGAAGCGCTTAATATGCATTTATAACATCGACAGCATCAAAAGATGAAGCAAACAAGATCTTTTCTTTAAGCTGCTTTAACAATAGCTCAATTACTCGTATAACATGGAGAGCATTCAACTTTCTCCATACATATTTAACAGCTTTACTGCACTTAATTTTTTAATGACAGTCTAAATATACGAAAACGGAGTGGAATTATTATATATATATATATTATATTATAAAAGAGCCGCAGGGGAGCGGTGAGAAAACGTTAAGGTAACACAGAGTGTATCGGAATTTTGCATATCAACTGGCTGACCTTCTATGTAAACATCCTGTTTTAAAAAAGGAAAAACGGGTTAACTATCCGGTCAATATAATGTAAGCATTGTGAGTAAGAGGCGCCGTCGTAACTGTCATTCATAGGTCGCGTTTGGAGCAGGGATGGAGTCAAGTTACGTAGACAACCACATGCGGAGAAGACTCGGAAGATATAATGAAAATAAACATGGTATAACTTTATATACAGTTCAACTAGACTAAAAGCTATTGGGGGAATTTACTCGTAGTTTTAATTTGTCGATTGTCAGAAGGGATTTACAGAATGTTTATTCTTCACTTTCGATTGCTACTTAGGGACGGGGGTGGACTCTGCTCTTTGTAAGGATAGTGGCATTCACCCCACTAAAACGTATTGCGTTTCATTTCTAAACGGATGCCGCTACTAAATTTATCCGACGAGCGTTTTAAAAAAAGAAATCTTTTTAAAAAAACCACAATTAAAATCGAGAAATACTTTTCTTCGGGGGATAAAAACTAGAGTAGCATTTCAGCCAGTGCTACCGACTGTGACATTGTCATGGTAACGCAGACGTCAACCCATTCCCCCACATCCCTGTTACTTCCCACATACAATCACCCAGGTCCATTAATCAAATGCAAATTCAATCGGTCCTATCTGGCTGGTTTCGTAGGTGTCCATTTATGCGGAGGAGGGGAATTTAGAAGGGGGGACGGAAGCAGCTTTATCTGAGACACAGCGCCGATGACAAAGCCTTTTGTGATAGCGTCGCTTCATTGGCCGTCTTCCTTGACGGTTCGGTCTCGAAGGAGATGAATATCGGAGGGAGCACTATTCAATAGGGGGTATGTCGATTTTAATCTCCTTTAAGATGTCTTAAATAGTAAGTGGAGTAATGAATAAGATGGTAGAAGTGTTCGCACTAGTATATCCATACAAATAATCACTTACCGTGCGTCAACGAGCACGTGGTGATGAAGACGAGCACGGATAACATCATGGATTTGGCTCGGGGCGACGGACACTCTGTTGTAAATTTAGTGGTCCCACCATGCCACAATTCCGTAGAAGGTAGTCTCGAGTACGTTCATCCGTACCGCTGCTGGCACATTTCCTCGAACGGAGAGTGTAAACTCCAGTTGAAAGACACACACACTAACAGTCCAACACGGACGAGCGGTTGGTCGGTTGTGCGCAAGATCACCGAGCTGCCATAGCGAGCAGGGTCTGGGACTTCGATCGGCGACGTTCCGTTTTCGACCCACCTCCTTTCGGCGTTACTGCCTCACCGACAATGAGAAAAGAAGAACCCTGTTACCTTGGCTGGAGTGCAACCTGAGCCTGATAGGGAGGAGCTGCCATAGCAACGAGCTATTGTCCAATTATGGCTTACGGAATGGCTCAGTTGGGGTAGGAGGGTGGGGAAAGGAGAACGGATGGGTCAGGAGGTTCCCGAACTACGACGGGGCTCCCTTCCTATTCGGCGTTGGCGCTTGATACGGAGGAAGAGTAAGGGGTGGAAAAAAAAAACAAAACATACATCGCCGGATCTTCTAAGAGGATGTATAAAGACGTTGGATAAAAGTAGAAATGCCGGATTTCTACTAATAGAGAATTAATGGGAATCAAAGAGAGAAATGGGGATAAAAGGCCCGATTGTGGGGTTAACGACTTCTATAGAGGATTGATAGTAAGAACCTAGATTAGCGGGCCCGAAGATTAATTAAGAATCGAGTTTAGCGGGTTTCAGCTAGTAAAGACAGAATCGGATTAACTCGTTTAATTAACAACTAAAAGTAAAGTGGATAATGATAAATCGTAAAGAGTGCCATCACAATAATGAATGTTAAGATTAATTAAAGATAGAAGTTAACTATTGTATACTAGAAATATTAGATCCGAGAACTGAATCTATTTATAATGCTTTATGGAAATTAACTGGAGATTTTTTTATAAATGAAATATTCTCATTTTCATTGGTTTGTTTATATTTTAACAACGTATGCAGCATTTTAAATGAATAAATAATGCAAATAAATGAGTAAACAATCAATAAAAACAAAAAAAAAATTGATTAATCTATTGAACACGAAGCTTAAAAGTCGCGTAATTCTATAATAACAGAGCGAAACCTTAAAATAATCGCGAATTAATTAATTAAAATTTAATCTCATTTTCTTCGTACGTGCATTTAAATTATCAGAAACATAATTATAAGAAAAAAAAACAGGAAAATATAATAAGAATTAAAGGGGAAAAAGTGCATATGCTACACTAAAAAATAATCATGTTGCTACGAAGCAAAAATAAAAGAAAAAAACTCTCTTCTGACCTACTTAGCTTAATTATGTTGGAGTTTAACGATATTTTCTATATAATCTGGTAAAATATTTAGACAGATAATATGAAAAATAAAAAAAAATGGTTGTCGGGTATTAAGAATAAACAATTAACTGAAAGAAAAAGGCAACTAAGTCTAATTTACGACGCTCATAAGCCTGTTCCTAACTGATAATTATATAGAAGGTCATAAAAATATGTAAGTATCTGCAGGTTATTATCAAATTTTGTGTCCTTAGCCACCGGGGAAGCAATTTCCAAAATATAATTTACCAATTTTATGACAGTGATTGTTTTTGGTCAAAGATAAAAATTAAAAAAAAAAAGAGAGAGAAGGAAGGATTAGTGAAAAGAAACTAATAAACGATGATCAAAGAAGCAAGCTTTTGCTTCTTCTTTTTTAAAAAATATATATATATTTTTTTTCTTCTCTTTCTCTGACAGTTTTGAATTGTTCAAGCGTGAAATTTGAAAATTTATTCGGAGTTAAAAGCTCAATTTTGGAATTTCTGCGGTTGGCGTGCACAAAAGTCACATTTGTTCCTCCTGCGCTGCAGCATTGTGAAGGAGGAATCGATTGCTGTCGTGGATCTTTAAATGTTATGATGAAGTATTATATTATGAAATTTGAATTTATATCGATTGGTGACTTGTAAATATTGCTTTACTTCTACTTAAATGGTTGCTTTATTAGTAGAGGTCAAATGTTTGGTTTTGATGGGTTGCTGCACGTAAGCTAATATTTGTTCTGATGAATGGTGTTGCAGAATGTATATATTATTAGAAAGATTACGTTGTTTAGTGATAGCGGCTTGTTTTGTCATTGATTCCAGTAATGAAGTAGTCAGGGGGTTTCTCCTTTTGGGGTTTTCTACAGATCGCGCTTTAATTTAATCTACGAATAACATCATTGGGCTTTTAGGGTAATTTGGGGATTGATGCTGGAGAGTCATTTGGGTCTCCTTAATAGAAAGGTTAAGGATTCTACTTTCTTCTAGGATATTTGTCGAGTTTTCTTTGCCAATCTATTCCAATAGGGTTCTCGGGTTATTTCTCATCCCTCTTCATTTAGCTTATATCTTAAAATCTTTCAAAAGTCAGTATATTTATTAATTTAAATTTTATAATAAGAAATATATAGGGAAATAAAGACAGGAAAATTTTTATAATAATTTTTATAATTTTTTTTTTACTAAACATAAAGGCTATATGTGTAGAATAAAAGCTATAAATTGCGATTTAGTTTAAGAAATTACATTAAGAGTTTTAGAAGATAAAACAAAAAAACTAACATCAAAGAAGGGAAAAAAATAATAATTTCAATGGAAAGAGCCATTGGATAATCCAATAAATTCGTTTTATTGGATTATCCAACAACCTTCTATTCCTTTAATAAGTCTAACAAACGAAGACCCAAAGGGAAAATTGAAAACTTATTTGATGAAGCGGTGCAGCTACTTGTTCAATAGAATAATTGAAATAGAAGGCTCAGATCTTCTATTTTAATTTAAACTAGAAAAGCCTTTAGAGGATAGAATCTGCCAATTATTGTTTATAATCTGGCTTGACACTTTGATTTGCTTTTCCTACCTTATCAATGACTATAAGAGAGTTAACATAATACTTAAGCACGTATCAGATTTCCAATAGCTCTAAAAATGAAGAGTTATAACTGTTTTTCTTTCAGTTTTAAGTTGTCGAGAGGGTTTATAATCAAAATATATATAATTACTTCTTTGTTAATGTTACTTTTATAATATTCTAGGGTCTGATAAATGAGTAGATATTAGTAATAAAACATTTACCAAGCTAAAAATTCACTTAATGAATCGGGCTTGGTTAAAACGAGATTCACGATTACTCCATTACAATAGCATTAAGAGAATATAATATGCTTAAACAGTAATTTGATAGTACTTTAGAGTATTAAAAGAATGACATATCTATAATTAATTACCTTATTCAAGTCTTATATTCTACTAATTTAAATATCGGTGGCATGTATATAAATTATTATCTGTGATACAGGCAGCGTAGACGAATATTAAGTAAAAAATTTATAAAGCTTTATTATCATTGCGTAGTTTGGAGAATGAAAATTTTAGATTTATGAATGTGCCTGAAATTTCAACATCTGGTAATATTGCAATGAGTCTTAAGGCACGCACTCGACGAGAAGAGTAGTATTTTCGACATGTGCCACTGACTTGGCTTCTTTTACTAAATTTTTATAAAGTTCTTTATGATAAAAACATTTAAAGCATTGACTACAATAAAGATCAGTAATGTTCTTTTGTCTCTTCTGTTTATTTTTATGTGTTATTGGAATTTTTTTCTGCTGATTATTACTCTAGCCACGCTCGAGTGTAACTCGATACATACGGTGTATAGCACATACAAAGGAGAAAAATCTAGTACTGTACAGTAATTTTCATTCGATCAGTTTGATTACAATAAACATTTCTTGCCGTTTTTATATTTATATACTGTACTTTAAACAGCATACATGATAAAACTAGACTTATTCGGTAATAAGAAAATTGGTCGAATGAATTTCTAAACAGGGTTTATATTCATATAGTATTTGTTTAACCACTTGAATTAAAAGTAATCAGTTCATTTTGTCATTATATTTAGGTACTTATTATCGTTGTATTCGTATTTTTACTTCATTTGCCCTCATTGAATTCAATGAGGACAAATAAGTTCTTCGTTTTTCCTTAACAATTTTTCCTTATTAAATAATTTTCTTGACATATTTTGTATTATTTACGATCCATAGACACTCTAAGAATAATTTCGGTTATAATCGAATGTATAAAGTAAGAGGGATAGAAGAATAAAGAAAGTAAATGGTCGAGAAAATTTTTGAAGAACTCATTAGATAATAGGACGATTATGAAATGTCGCAACTTTAAAAATTCAATATTGTACGTTAAAATTCGCGGATCCTGCTTTATAAATTGTCACGATAAAACTCGTTTACAATTTAATGCTCGTAATTGCAACACATAAAGCTCGTTGAACTTGAACATGTACAGAAAATCAATGTTTCGTTTGAACCTAAAGCAGAATCGCATAAACAACGTGATGCCACATAAATGTCAACTTGTAACATTTTACAACTTTATACTTCCCAGTGGTGAGAGGATGGTATTTGATTATTAGCGAGAATAAGAAATTTCTTATGCCTTAATCAATAAAGACATGGTAGGAAGGCGGCAGTCTTTATTATCTTTAAAACTGGCCGTTAGATTTATTTTAATGAAAATTTGTACATGAGATTTTCTATCTTTCAGTAATTTATTTATGAAATTTCATAAAAATAAAACGAGCTGTTCAAAAGTTATAACGGTTTTGAAGCCATATAAGGTTTGAATGTATCATATATACGCTGGCAGTTAAGTTAAAATATGATATTATCATCATAATTTTTAATTATTACACAAATAAAAGACGATTATCAGAAGGTAATTCGATTATAAAGTAAAACAGAAAGAAGAACGTAAGAAGAAATGTCATTATTGCGGAAAACATGTACACCTGTCGCTGAATGGTTATTGTTCATGCCATTTATGAATATTTATGGTATTAAATAAAGGAAACTGTTAAAGGAGAAGAGAAATTCAAATGTAAAGTAATGCATTTGAGAGATTACAAAAGAACATCTATTTTTAAAACTATAAAATAAACATAACCGATTTTTTATATGGCTTTCTATTAATTAAATAAAGCGCTATTAGAATGAACATTTCTGATCAACAAAGCTTGATACTCTATCAGATTAGTTTAATTACAATATTGAAACTGTTTATCTAATCTGTGTAGTTTAGTGTGCAGCATATGACGAATTTAATTGGGAAGTTTATCATTGATATGCACATTAGGATTGCATTTACTCAACATGATATTCAGAAACGTGAAATTCATACTAAATTCAGTTAAATGTATGCCACCTATTAATTCTATTTTGCATGGAATATTTAATAAGCGCATCCTTATTAATTTCTAACTGAATGTTATCGTGGTCGGTTCATTAGTGTTTGTAGGAGAGTACAAGATACGTGATGTTACTTTACTACATCTCCTTCCTTAATCATTAACCAGGTTTAATTGGAGTCGTGACACCATCAAGAGAATCCAACTGCGCTGCTTTGTTCTACTGTTTATCTTTAAAAAGTTATGGTTAAAATTCAATTTTAACCAATAAATATGTCTATAAGTCGGTTAACTTATGTTTACAATACGTATAAACCTTTATTGTTTTGATTCGACTGTTTACGCGATCCTCGTTAAGCTGATAAAGGGATATTTTGGAGAGTTTCAGGAGTAGGTGAATATGACTAAGTTCTAGCCGTATTCCAATTTATTAATGATTACATAATGAATAAACCTTTCTAAACAGCCATAGTTACAATAGATTAGATTCCAATTAAGCATGTTCTTCAATTTTCAGTGCAAATATTATTATTATAATGATATTATTACTAGGAAACGTAGATGTGTAAGAAGCTCCTATTGTGAAACAGCATCTTTTTTTTTTCTGTTTGTAATAAGAGCAAGTGAACTTATTATGCAAAATCTACACCCTTAAAACTGAATAAGTTCTTTCTACTCTAATGTAAAAAAAAAATCCTGTCGAAATGAGATCTTAATAAATTTATCCTGATTATAAAAAAATAAATGAAAGACATTTTCCATTAGCGAGTGATGTTTAATTACAAGACAAATTAAATACTTTGGAAAATCCCAAAGGAAACGAGTCAGGTCGAACAAAATGCGAGGAGAGCAGAAATAATCGAGTAAAAAGAGACATAGGAGCATTAAATGCAGCAGTGGCTTCTTGATTCAATAATTATTAGTTTGTGGAGTGGGTGGGGTGATGATATTAATCTGTCTTCATCTCTCACAACCTTGACCTGTCAACTTAGAATATTGTTTTTATTCAACAACTCATAAGCTACACAAAGAACTTAATCAGTGGTTGATATGAGATTTTGTGCTGGGTAATTTTACTCATACGATCTTTACACCCATAAAAACAGGATAATTTCCAGTTATAAATGTTTGGAACGTGATAGATATATTTTTCAAACTTTTCTCATTGTCGTTCTTCATAATGAAAGATTTAATAGCATTTCTACGTCATAACAGCATCAAGAACTGATTTACAGCCATTTGGGCCCCAATGTAATCACCGGTCCTGCATAAAAACAACAAATTGAGTTTTATTGCGATTATTTATAAACATTATAATAATAAAATATAAATAAAATGTGATTTGAAGAGGGTCGACATTACTGTTTACGTGTAGGGTATTATCATGTCTGTCCGTGTTTCATTCCAATCATTTTCTTGGTCTTCATACTAAATTATGCTTTCAGAATTCCATGATATAATGAGTTCGTCATTAAAAAATATATTACATAAATTATAACTTAATAAACATTTTAAAAACAATAAGAAACTAACTTTCTATATTTCTAAACTTCAGAAAAGTTAATGATTCGATAATGATTTATCGATAAAATAAATAATAGTAAATTTTGTTCCTTTATCTCGTCTATTATAAGTAATTTGAGCCCTTCTACATTTTTTTTTTTACATGTATAATTGGTAAATTATCCGCAGACGTTGAGTGCATCTCAAAAATTAGTCCTTCTTCATGCTTCAGCTGTTGAGCACTCTCTAGCGTTGGGGTGATCCATGAGGATCTTTTCATATACGCGAAGTCCATTTTTGTGGGAGACCCGGGAAACTTTCACTTCCTCCCTACTCTTCCCATTTACAACACATTAGCCAGATGATGGTGACGTTTCGAACTGGAGGTCGAAGCAGGATTCTTTATTAATGGTCTTTGGAGGCACCAATGGGAGAATAACGGAGACACTGGCCCAGGCCAAATAATTATAGGGCCGCCTGAATAATTTACGTGGTACTTTCGAATCCACTCGAAATTTTTGTAGATGAAAGGATTCGGTCGGTGTAGAACGAAGCTCGCAAACCATTAAGCAGCCGCCAACGCTAATGATAACCCATTACTTAAGTTTTAAGAAGAATTTTGGCAAGGGACGAGTCATTAATCATTTTTATTTATTTTTAAAAAACTGTTATACAGTAGAAAATTCAATTAATATCACTCCTGCCTACATTATTTACGTCCGATATTTTCCGTAAAAGAAGAGTCAAACATCGAGTCCAGTCTATCAGATATTAATGTCGGAATTTCGGTTGTCTGAAAAGTTTATACTAAAATATTACAGGCATTCCTAAATTGTCATAAAGCAATTAACAGCACTTCAACGTGGACAAGTTGATGAATGGAAGGATGAATGCGTGGCGACGTAAGACCCAGAGGAAGTGGTTGAAAGCGAGTTCATATATCTCGAGTTGCATCTGATGGTTGGTTGCCACGTCCCAGATTTGATGACCCTAATGACACTAGATTTTATGCCTTTGTTGGTATATTGCACTAAACCGAACCTAAATCGCTTTGCATTCATCGTTCTAAAATGGTATTCTATTATGAAAAGGCGAATTTTGGTGATTTTGCAGTGGATCATTAGCTTTATAAAGCTTACAACGACATTTATCACGTTTCAGCCCTTTCATAACTTCGTATTTTTAGCAATTTTATGCTTTTAAAACAAAATTATGTCAGAATGTGCCCTAGTTACTCCTTCGTAATTTAATAGGCTTATAAAACTTTCAGCAGGATTTTTTTTAAAGCAGGAATGTTTCTAAAAAATATATTGAATATCTTAAAATGATATACTTAAATATTTAAAATTTACAATTCGGTATTTCACATACTTATAAGTTACGATATAACGGTGGAAACTTCCATTAATAACATTTTCCATTGTGCTGAGTCTATCATTTATGCGTCGTATCCTTAACTAGAAATCTAAATGAGAAAATTAGCATCCAAAATCCCCTGTTAAAACTCTTTTCATGAATATTTTTTATGTAACGACTTCGTAAGACTTTCTAAAATCCTTACAATAGTAAATTTTGAGATTAGATATGATTTTTATCATCTTTGATATCAAATTGATCCTTGTGCTCCAGGAAACTTTTTGAAGCCATAAAGATTCCTATGACCGCTCAGCAGAGCGTAAAAAGAGATGCAGAGCATCCAGGACACTCTAGCAATACGCAATCTATCATCCAAACAAATTACAACCTAATCGAATCGTGCAGCTCAAAACAATTCGCATTTGCATAAAATTCAGTTTAACTCGGGAAACAATTATTTATCCCTTCCGTTTTACTTTCAAAAAGAAAAAAAAAATATATTGTTAACGCTTGCAACAACAATAATTCTTTTTGGAAAGATGCTTAGAGGATAGCAAATCATCACGGAGAATAGGAAAAGTGGCGTAATTTATGAGGTTGATTGCAAGAATTCCATTGTTGCCCTAAGCCGTATGTATGCATCTACTACTAACTCTTTATTTATTCGCAAACAACGTGTAAGGATTGTAAAATTGTTGAACTGTCATCTAAAACTATTCAAAGTAGCAGCCAAGTGTTACTAGTATTTTATCCAATCCATTCATTTTCATCTTAAAACTTGCTCTCTACGTAATGGGATGACAGATTATGTCAAAACTTTTCAGCAATATTTTTGCAGCAAATTAATTTGTTCCGTGATTTATAACTACACACTTGACAGGTATTCGATTCAAATTTTCTTCATTAATTATTTCTATACACTAAGATGAGATCGAGAGAAAGAGAAAGACATTCCAACAGATTACTAATGTTCGTATCTGGATGACCTGGGGTCATTCTCTCTTTCATTTTTTTTTTCTTTTTACAAAAATTAATTTTATGTACAACATAATCATTAAATTATTAGATAAGTGATAATATTAGCGATCATTTTAAAAATAATATTTCTAAATTTACTTGAAAATCGCTAACGATTCTGTAACTGTTGGATGTTTACAGCAGATGATAAAAGTCGGAGTTATTATAAAATAAAAATTTTTCTTTCCTAAATTAGAACGATTTTTTTTTTCCACTAGGGAAGCCATTTAAGTAACTTTTTAATAGTATAAAATTGGTATAAAACTTACAAACTAGCGTTATTCGTATATATCACGCTATCTTCCCATAATTATTATCTAGTGCAATTTTTTGCAATTTCTACAGTCCAGGCGATTAGTCGACTTCTCTCGTCATAAATTTCCAGCTCTTGCAACTCGGCTGCAAACCATATTCAGGAAGATGTCAGGCGCCAACAGGTCCGGCTAGAGAAAGGGTGGGGATGGAAGGGAATGCTTTATGACCTCCTGTTGTACCTGTTAAAATTTATCACGGACTCCAAGCTGGGAGGGTAATTTGCTAGACCGTTAGTGATTAATGATTACAAGCTCGGAGTAAGACGACACAGTGTCCGTGCCACCTTTGTGAGGTCAACGGGGACGGAGGACCGAAGTAAAGCATCTCGAGGTACCATATCTGCGCGCGAGAATTCCGGCTCCATTGGCAACAAACAAGGAACGTATTGTTTTCTTTGTGGTAATTACCGCGTGTCTATCTAGTTATTAGAAGAATATTCCGCTCGAAGGAAGTTTCTTAACTCAGATTTATGTTGTAAGAGGATCCTTCGAGTAGAATTTATACTTCTTAGAAACTATAAACCATTCACTTGCCTTTTTTTCTCTTAGTGGTATGCTAAGAGTTTACAAAAAAGTCGAATCTTTAAAGGGCCGATTGAAAGAAAGAAAGAAAATTCCGTTCGGATTGCAAATCTTGGTAATTTTCAAGGTTAAATCCATTACGCTTCCTTAAAACGAAGAGGGAGAGAGAGACGATATAAACAATATGTTCCCTTCGCCCCGTCTACATATTTCAGTACAGCGTAAGAATTTAAGTGCCTTCTCCTCTTACCATTAAACAGTAGCAGATTATAATTGATTTTTAGGGTTGTTATTTAATTTCCGAGGCAAATATTTTGGGAATCTTTATAATGACGTACGAAAAAAAGTCGGAAATTTTATTTCTCTTTAATTTTTTGAAGTAAAGCAAAAAGTTCTAGTATTAGAAAGAAGAAGATAAATTCAGATGGTCGGTCTCTCTTTCTCTCTCTCTCACTAATCAAAAATGCAATATACTACTCGGTGATCTTTTGTACCAGAATAAATTTGAAAATTGAGAGAAGTAGGCTACATAAAAACACTGTAAGACGAATTAGAAAAAAAAATGAAAGCAGTGCCTTTCATAAGCTTTTTTAAAAGATTAAAGTATGGTTTTTTATTAGAACCGTTGGCAGTAGTTAAAAGAGGAAAATGTTTAAATGCACTCATCAAATTTATCTAATTTAAAATTTACAGCGGTTTTCTAATTATTGCGCGGAAGAAACAGCAAAGTAGAGATAAGTGATGTTGTAAATTAAATAAATTGCAGTCAATGACGAGATGGGTAGACTCTACTTCATTTATTACAGAAGGACATTTGTCAGCCAGCGATAAATTCTTCTCGCATGGAGCAAAGACCTGCTAAACCGAAGTTGGCTGTTTTTCTTATTCTTTCAAGCTTTGGTCTTTGTAAAGAATGAAGCAATAAATCTCTAGACAGGTGGAACAGTCTTTATCGTCAGTTTATGAAGAAGTGGTAGTTGCTAAAAGAAGGAATCGTTAAGTCGACTAATAGATTGTGACAAGTTTATATTGTCGAGTTACTGATCAATCCCGAGGTAGTTACCAATTGGGAAAACATCGACACCGATAAAATATAGTGCACCTCTTCAAAAGATGATTAAAAGTAGTAGTTTATAAAATGTTTCTTTACTTGTTTTATAGTTTCTTTGAGAGATGGCTTTTCTTGATGTAACCTTAACGGAAAATCATTTATCGATTTCGAATTATCGAGATAATGACGAAGTTTAATGATAAAACAAAGCAATGGATTTTTATTTTACTTTATTTTTTTCCTTATTTTTCTTTAGTGTTTCCACAATTTTTCTACCGTTTCTGAAATAACTATTATTATTATTAACGTCAGTTTTTTTCTTTTGGTTTATCATTATGATATCTATATTTTTATTAGTCTTATAGCATCGATGCAAAAATGATTGTCATTAACATATGAGAAGGTATATTTTAATGTCATATATTTATGATTTATTGCTGCTGTAACAGGTTCTTTTCTTCATTGCTATACTGTACAAAAACTATGCTTAAGTTAAATCGGTTCTTCTGGTTAAAAATACAAGTTTATCGCTATTTTTTTTCTTCTATTCAAAGATTTACATTGTTTTCTCGTATATTTTCATCATTTTTAAAGCATTTTTTATGTCCTTACATCGATACGATAGCAACGGAACAACTATATATTCATTCAATTCAATTCTAATGTAACTCACTCGTTACTTCATTTACATAAATATTCTTTAAAAATCAATAACCGTATTTACTGTACTTAGTACACCGTTTTCTACGTTACTCTCAATGTCTTAATGCATAACTGTCGTAACGTAACATTTTCTTTTGCCTCATTCAATTATGATTACAACAATGTTCTTTATTTACCAGACAGACGGTGTGATTAAGCACAGAAAATTGAAGTTGTACTAACAAACAAGCAAGACGTGTAGTAAACTAATTGTGTTAAACAAGAAAAGAATTGGGTACAGCTCTCGCACCTGATATAATAAAGAGAAAATCATCCAAATTACATTATGTAAAAACAACACTCGTTATAGCCGAGTTACTTAAAAGTGAAAGAATTTATGATAAGGATAAAAACTCCTTATCTTAGCTAGATACCCTTTGACATGATAAAGAAACAAAGTTTAGCTGTATGGCGTATAGTTAAGGTTAATTCTCCTTAACTGAGCTGTTTACTCTCCAGTCGATCAGACTACGCCTGCGGTAAAAGTACTTTAAGTTGGGAGGCGCACAAACTTCCACGACGTGTGTAGCATGCTAGAAGAAAAACAGTCGACGGAAAATAGAGTTATCTAATTTTTAGGAGAGTAAGAATTAAATTAAATGCTGTACGAGACATGATCAAAGCGGACGATGAAAGAATGTGATGGAGACAAAGTGCACTAAGTACCTTTCCTTCGACGCAGGAGTAGACGTCTTTTTGTGTCAAATGGATTCCATTAGATCACGAACAGACCTGATAAAGGAAGCTGGAATTTTATTAATATCTTGCACAGATTTTCGCATAATTAGATCATCTTGAAGAAACGTGTAGATCCGCATAATTGTATGACCATTGAGAAGAGAGCGCAAAATTTGGGCGGAGTAAATTCGTTATGCTTGTAACATATGTCTGTAGCTATTATTGACTTTACACTTGAATATGAATGAAATGTGTTTTTATTCGAATTAACTGATCATTCTTGCATAAAAATCTCATTATTACATACTCATTTTGTATTCAAATTTTGGTATTGATTTCGTGTAAAATGTATAAATAAGTAGATGTGACATGAGAAAAGTGTCTTCAAATCTATTGTTTTTTGTTTTTTTTACTAATAATTTCAGAAAATTTAAATTTATGATTAAAAATTATCATAAGTAGACCTATAGAAAAAAATAATTATTCAAAGGGCAATTTTTTAGTATCAATTCATAAAATACTTTTCGAGTGACAAAGGTTTAATCTGGTTTCCTTTGTTTGATTCGATATTGGGGTGAAAAAGAACTTGATTGAGACCAACTGTTACTGAGTTCTATAACTAGGAGAGGGGGATACTCTAAAGAGAAGGAGATTGATTAGGTATCCCTAGAATTGACCCCTCCATATTGG
This sequence comes from Centruroides sculpturatus, assembly GCF_000671375.1. Classification (NCBI taxonomy): domain Eukaryota; kingdom Metazoa; phylum Arthropoda; class Arachnida; order Scorpiones; family Buthidae; genus Centruroides; species Centruroides sculpturatus. The sequence goes on from NW_019384322.1 coordinate 791,995, forward strand.
ACCAGCTCGTCACTAGAAACTACAGAGTACATGTATCAGGAAGAGAGAGACCAGGGGGGTCGGAGGAAGGCGCGTGTCCTAATCATACAAATGAAGTGATGCAATAGACGATATACACAAAATTTTCCTCCCCTCTTTTTTTGATTATAAATCACGATGACCGTTGCAAAAATTGCCAATGAGTCACACGTTGTTTATTACGAAAGGGCCTTATAACATGCCAATTAATTTCTCGTCCCAACTGGAAAAATATGATACATTTGTGACCCTTTCTCATCGTCATTATGCCCATATCGGGTACGAATACACCAGCCCTATCATTAGGTAGCAGTACAGACAATTTAAGCCTTGCCTTGCTTTACTCATCAACCATCTGGGACTCAACCCATTGTAGAAGGTTCCTCTGGGAATCTACTGCTTGACGAATGACCCTATTATAATATCGTATATCATTGTACCAACTATTTCGGTAAATGTCGACTCGTAAAAATTCACATTAATGCTTCTTTAGAAGCTAACACAGGGATAGAGTAATATTTTTCCTAGCAATTTCTTTCCATTTTTCTTCGTGTTAACATCTGCGAATCATATTTATATAAATTTTACTTTTAATTTATTGATGGAAAAAATATCTTTGTAATTATGATAAAATAAATCGAATAATTAAAAAAATCACTCGTGTGTTTTTGATAAAAATTAAGCCATTAGTTTGTAATACAAATTCCAAGCGTTGTACCAATTTTGATCTAATTATCCCTTATAGGGTTAGACAGTGCGAGCTAATTTCGCCTGGGGTAACATTACCTCTTTTTCGACCTCCTCTTTAATAAATAGTAGTAAAGATTATTTAATATTCAAATCAAAGCTCTTTTACGTAAGATAATACCATTACAGACTAAAAGCATTCTTTGGGAATAACACTAATTAGCTAGAACTGGCATTATTTTCATGATTTAGAAAGAAGAAGAAGGGGAAGAAGAAAAAAAAAGAAAACATTATGCAATCCAATAATCGGATAGAGGACTTTTATTTTCAGGTGTAACCTTCTGAAGCAATTTGTACTCACACCTCTAGTGATACCTGTACTTAAGTGGATCCCCTTGCCCTGTAATTAGACACGAATTTCAGCATAGAGTAAAGAGGATCCGGCGCCATCAGTAACAGCACCTGGCGCGTCTAGTTGGCATTAGCATGACAATGATTTGAGTATTGTGACAACAGTCTGGCGTTTACCTAGCCCCACAACGACACCTCCCAGTCACAGGGTCCCAACCCGGACTAAACATCTGGCTGGCGGCTGTGACAAAAGGCCCCATTCAGAGATAGCCATTTCTGGTAGGTGAAGCCATTATGCAGATACAGTGTGCAGCACGCTGGCTATCGGATTAGTCTGGTCATTACTGATAACCCAGCCTGAGAGGTTTTTTTGGGATAGAAGATTAGACGAAAATGTCAGTTTAGAAGTCTAGTCCCCGTTGTCCTTTATGACAGGGGAATAGGGGAGAAAAGGTGTAAAGTCGATAAGGTAAATTCGTCAATGGCCTTTTGTGCCAAACATGTAAACACACTTTCAAGCTATAGTTTTTTTTTAGTATATCGAGTGTTGTTTCTGCAAAAAATCTAAAATTATAACTAAAGCAGCATCTGGTTTCCAGAAAAGTATTCAACAGTATAATAATAAAAAAGAAGAGTAACTTCTTTAAAAGCTTTCTTTAACATCAATATGATTTTTAAGGAAAGTGCTTCATAAAGATAGCAAGTTTTGAAAAAGTGCTTGATGTCTTAGGATTCAATAAAGCTAATTTTGACTTTAAAAAAAGTCCTCATAAGTAACAGAGACTAATTTTAAGAAAGTATTAAAGTAAAAAACTATATTTAGAGTGAAGAAATTATTTCAAACATCGAAGATAAGTATGCATTAATCTCGAGAAAAGTATACTTCACTGCATACATCAATATATTTTTTTTCATTTGTAAAAAATCAAATATCTATTTAATAAATAACAATAATTAGCATTTGAAAATATAACTTTTTAATGTTAAGATGACTGCCATTATAATATTTTAACGTTTACTTTTTTTTATTTTTTAGTAATTTAAAATCAATTTAAATTTTCTGATGATGGATTGAAACGTTTTCACGACCCAAATGGTCCTAAAAACGTTTTAGTTAAAAACTTTTTTGCTTTTTGAGAAAGGTTTGGAGTTGTTCTCACATTTGCCTAGGATCCCACCAACAGGAGGCCTCAAACAAATCTTTTATAAGAAAATATTTTCCTCAAAAATTCCCGAAAGAAAAATGTCTGAAGTCAACACTATACATGAGGCCCCCTAATTCAGATTCTCCTGGGCCCCATGAAGCCGTGACAATGGAAGAGTTTAAGAGCATAATTTAAATAAAGTTTTCATTTTTACAAAGCTTTTAAAAGTGTTTATTATGTTTAAAATTGGTTTTGTCCCACAGTCGTACAGAATTATTAAACTAGAAACGAAGTACAGAAATTATGAGAGAGTTTACACGTTTAAGCATATAAAACTTTTATATATAAAATAATAAATATATAAAACTTTCTCGATATATAAACATTCTACACAGCAACTAAGCAACAAAGTTTACATTTTATTTTCACTAATTTCATCTTTTATTATAAACAAGCGTGCATATTCATCATTTGAATCCTCTCGGTTAAGAATTAAGAGAGAAAATTGTTTAACGTCATAATTAAATGTAATCTAATAATAATTCAGATTTACTTTACAATGCTTTGTTTTAATTACAATCGGACTAATTAGAAATTATTTTTTAAATACATTTTCTTTTTTTTTAAATTAATTAAATTTGGACTTAATTAAATAATAATAATAATAATAAAGAGAAAAGTTTTTAAAAGAAAAAAAAAGAATCTCAATTATATGAATAATGCGGTTAAATAATGTTTTGAAAGAATTTTTCTTTCCTGGCTAAAGTCCAACTTGATTTATCAGAGTAGAAAACTTTGTTTTAATACAAACACCCGGGTCTGCATAGTTCACTGAACTGCACTAAAGTCAAGATAAACTCTAGAAAGTAGTAGTATCCAGTCTAATACTCAAATAAAAAGCTTGTTTCTATAGTAGTACTTCTAAATGAGCTCGACTTCTATCTAACTCTATAGAGATGGTAATTAAATTCGACGATCATTTGAATTATGATCGAGTTTGAATGCTTTTTTACGAATGAGTGAGACTGACAAAACTGAAGGGGAAAAAAAAAGGGAAAAACTTGATAGAAAAGAAGAAAATTTAAGGATCATTCTCTTCATAAAATCATTAAATTACTATGGAGATTAGCCTACATATAAAAATTGAAAGGAATATTTTCTTCATTTTCAAATTGGTTTTTTTTTTTGCCCATTTAATTTATTCACGTTTATTTCGCAATTTTTTAAAATAATAACTTTGTTTAATATATAATTTAATTATCTTCGTGCTCATATTCTTTTAAAAAAAATATAATATTAAGTTAACGTGTATATAATAGTAAAAAATTATACTGTTCTATAAACTAGTCTGTATGTGTTTTATACACGTAAACTTGCTTATATTACTTCACGAAAAAGCTTTTAAACATAAACAGTTGTAACTTTCTTTTATTATGCTTTTCCTTTCTTTAAGTAGTCAGCCAAGTTTTTAGGAGGCTCCCGTCTATACAAGAACGTTTCCATACAGCAAACTATACCTCCCTCCGGCCCTATAGATACCTAAAATTTCTCAATGTTACCTTCTCTTCGTATAAATAGAATGACTAGCGTAGGATTAATCCCTCAAGATACAATGATACAGAGTAATCATCCAACGTGTTTTAGACGGAAGACAGGCAAAGAAATTAGTCAGTTTTTGGCCCATCTGCCCACAAATCCGTGTTTCTCAGTGAACCGTCCTATCTTTATGGCACAAGCAACAATAACACCATTCACTGTTAATCGCATTAGCACGTATTCGTCGCCGGTCCGAGCGGTTGGTTTATGGCCCGCTTCTTATCTGCTCCATTCAGTAAATGGCGGAGAAGCGAGTCTCTAGAGACTCCAAATGCTTAGTTAGACCGATTTCTTTCGTTTATATTGATTTTTATATCAATATGGTTACACTAAGAAGGCGAAAACGGCTCTTTCTTTCTACGAGTAACCATTACTAGTGACCTTTTTATTCGGCTGGGTGTACTTTATTAAAACTATTTTCACATACTGTATTGTTCTATTAGGCGTTTAATCATAAAAAATTTAGGCTCTCGAGTACCAACGGTGGGTGAAGGTTGAAGAAGAGGTTTTTCAACTGAAGAGTCTCTCTTAAAACCATACAGGAAAGAGCACGTGTTGCACTCCCATACTAGAAAAAAAATCCATGTTTCGCTATAAATACTTAGATATATTATTATTTTTGTCCATAAGTTTTTAAAAAATATATTTATTTTCTTCGCCTATCAGAAATTGTAAAAAAATTATCCATCAAAATAATTTAATATCGTAAATTTTTTTTTATTTAAAAATGTCTCTCTAAGTTTTACTTTAAAATACTGTACTTAACAACAGGATTTCAAATAAAATTGACAAAAATCAGTTGAGAATAGAATAAATTAGAATAAACAATTGATGCAATTAAATAGATTAATGTTTTTATTTTTTCGAAAATAAAAAGAAAAGCAACTAATTTAATAGAAAGGCTATTTATTTCCGGTGTCCAAAAGCTATTTACTTTAGTAACTGTATTAGCAGGAGGTGCAAAGAAGGTGGACAGAATCTTGCAATTAGCAGTCAATGTGAAGTACAAGGTGCCCATCTTAAGGTCCTGTCTGTGACACTTTTGCTGAAGTGTGGGTCGGGACTGACAGACCATTCATCTCCCCTCATTCCTTACTTCATGACATCATACTTACAAGTTAGAAGAAATACTGATTTTTGCTACTGTTTACCACAATTTTTTCTAAGATAACATCTTATTTCTTAATAAATATTACTCTTTAATATTTAAATTTATAAATACAAAGGGGAAAAAAAAGATAAATTTCCTTAAATTCTTAAATATTCCACTATAAACATTTCTTTTCCTCTCCTTTTTTTGTCTTATTGTATTTACTCGACTTCATTTAAATATTATTGAATTTCTAGCTACTTTTAAAAGTCAAAGAAGTTTTCTTTTTTACTTCAGTTTCTTGAAGGTTTCTGCAAATAATTCAACTTCTTTACTTCTCAACAGTTACTGTTTTATGGATATCCTCTAATTTTAAAAGTATACCAACACACAAAACAAATTTTGGATATAAGAACTCATTTTATACATACAATACTTTAAAATATTATAGAAAACTTCTAAATAAAGGACATTTTCGTTTTGAAATTTCAATTAAAGCGAATATACTAATGTATAGAATATAAAACTTGGAGGGTGGGGTAGGTGTTAACAAACGGAACCACTAAACATTGAATAGATCTATTTAGAGTGTAGGGGTTGAGTTGTACAGATTTATATCTATTTTACAGCCCCATATCGATTTGGGACTCATTCAATGTGAAAATGCTTAATTATCGTCCTTCCCCAAATAATTAGCTGCTATTGATTGACAGACTGGGATTGATTTTATAATTGAACACGTAATCAATGTCTTGAAGCGAAATCAAGCTAATTTCGCTAATTTCGAAACTAGAATAATTATATTATTTCAATTAAGAATCAGCGAATCACTCGTTTTACTTTAAATTTCCTTCTATAATTTAAATTTATACAATTCGATTATGTACAAATTCGAATTTTTGCATTTTCTATCCTTTCGGGTGTTGCTTCTAATAGAGAAATCTGCAACATGTGCATGTTAACGTGTTAATTTTAATACGTTGAGTCTGTACGTATGTTAAGAGCAATGGCCATTTATCAAAGAGAATTCTTGTTAAATGAAAAATATTTTTAGTTTAGTGAGACTTTACCTTCCACGTTGATGCTAATGAGAAGAGAAGCTATGCTGTGCAAGACTTGACATTAATTAACAGAATAGATATGGTGAATCGTCCGTCTTCGTTAAACCACAGGTGGTAGTGAACTACCAAATTCGTGACGAATTACACGTCTAGTGATGATGATGTCACGTTTCCATGTTTGTGTCATAGAAAATAATGAGCGATGTTGCACTACATTGATTTTTCTCTTCTTTCTCTCTCTCTCTTTTCGAAGTTAAACTATGATTTGTAAGTTGAGCCTTTCGTGTTTTATTATTCACGTTAAATAAGATATTTCCGAGTTTTAATCATAAACGTTACTTCTTCTGTCATGTTCCTATCATTTTTCGGTTCGTGTTTCCTATCACTTTTCTTTTTTAACTCGTGTTCCTGTCACTTTTTCTCCCTTGTTTCCGATACTTTTTCTTCCTTGTTTCGTATCATTTCTTTACCACTTTTCTCCCTTGTTCCCTGTTACTTTTTATCTGGAAAAAACAGTGAAACAGTGACAAATTTAAATTTAAAATCTAACAAAAGAGATAGAAAAGTTTTAAAAAAATTCGAAAAAACTTTTTTTTTTGTAAAAAGAAAAAAAAATAAAAAATTAAAATTTCAATGTGGGCTTAACTTTGGCACCGCATGTGTCATTTGCCAGATTTATGATTGATGTTGCTAAATGGAAAATATCGATTTATCGAAAACAATTTCCATTCACTTTTCCATTCATTATCATAAGAATGAAAAATATTTTAGCAAATTCATCCCATAATCGAACAGATTTGGATTTTTATAAATCACCTATTTCACCCTTAGCCATCAATTTACAGCACGATAAATTTAAATCAATTTAATTTAATTATAATTTAGTCAACCCTTAATTAAATTTTATAATCTAAATTATTAATTAATAATTAAGATTCGGAACATATCTTATTATAACGTAAGCTTATTTGCTATTATGCTACACCCCAGTATCGATTTTCTACGTTTTCAATATATTCTTACCAATGAAACTTTCGAACTGAAGAAGCGTCAAAAAACTTTTGTTAGAAAGTGGAAAAAATTCTCTCCGTTTTACATCTAAATATAAAATTTGTAAAATTAAAAATAAAAATAAAAAAATCTAAATTATTTGACCGTAGATTTGAAAGAAGTGAATAGAAGGATAGCAAAGATATTGTTCTTTTAAGATGGATGCAAGAAGCTGCGGAATGTGATGCCTTTCATTAGTAACAATCGAATGGTGCCAAGAAGTGCTAGGAATGTGTGACAAGTTTCGAAGTATTAATGAGTCTGTAAAGAAAGCTGATGTCGGCCGAAACTCGTTTCTAAATGAAGATAAACAACCAAAACATCTTACGCTTATAGTTTATAGAATAGTGCAGCCGAAGGGCTTTGAAAAATTGTTGTGCAGTTTTGAAAGTTAAACATGAAAGAATTCAATCTTCGAGCTTCAGTAGAAGCTTACATGTTTTTAAAATTTGAGAAAGGCAAGAAAATGCGATTTATATTTACCAACTAGCTTTCTTTTTTTTTTTTTCTTTTTATAACTTTATTGCAGTGTTGATTGATCGTTCTTAAGGGAAAAGGTCTTACGAGTTGTAATCTATATCCTAGCTTAATTTTTACAGTAGCAACGAAAGTGAACAATGTCATGAAACCATCGTGTATCAAGCACCCTGTTTGTAATGTAAGATACAAAAGAAAAATTGCATTTGTGTTGTTATTATCAACGTAATCTATGGATGAAATCTGTAAGTTTCATTATAGCATTCTCATGAATGTCATGATGGAGCTTATAGTTTATACCGAAATTTTGAAATTAAAGACTTTAGTAATAATAAGAACTGTAAGCAAGTTTTAGAAGTGCTAGTATAATGATGAAGAACACGTAAACATCATTTAAGTAACAACAACCGAATCATAGAAACTCTGAAGAAAACACGCCTGTTCGAAATTCGTGACATATTCGTGATGTAGAAGACAAATCGATCGCATCAACAACTGTGAAGAAAGTAAGGTGGTACTTTCTACAGTTAAAGTGCCGTGACGTAAATATTTACATACATCTTTGAACAAAAGTAGAGTTAATGGACTTTTTACCGCACAACGTAAAAAGATACGTTGGAAAATATGTGTAAATCGCCTGTTTCCGAGATAGTAAAAGAAAGAGAGAAACAGTAAGGGTGTGTACCGTCCACACACAGATAGATGTATATTTATATACGAGAGAATATTGTGTAAGAAGAATACAACAACGATATTCACCTTAGGAACAAACCAGTCGTTTTACTCAAAAGTGCAGCACCAGATGCTTCTTGCAAAGTAATCTTTACATCATGGGGACTCCTTTCAATGGTTTTAGTGACGCTTGCACTTCTATGTTTACACGGTCTACGCCTGTTCTCACTATCTTATTTTTAGTAGATGGAGAAAACAATGTTTGGCACTGTGATAGTCCGTTTTAGACTTCCTTTACGACTTAGGGATGCATCTCTTCCCTTTAATTAATCTATCACTAAAAACGTCGTTAAATATCTCTAAACTTCTATAAGGAATACGAAATCTAGTTTAGGAGGTTGTCTTACAACTCTGTTTAACACGAGCTTCTTCTCCATTTTATCCAGCCCTACAGGATCCACCCGTAGCCTATAGCTCTTTTAAATAAAGTTAACGATATTGCTGGAGTTTATGAGAACGTTGTTGGACAGCATAAAATCTTGTGTAACACCTCGTTTCGTCAGAAGGAACGTACCAGAAGTAGTTTTGAAGAGGAAGGAGATAAAATGGCATTAAACACGTGTTCAGAAATGCCCGGTTATTGAGAACCTAACCAGGTTGAAAAATGAAATTGTTTAGCACAAAATTTAATTATTTCACTAGCGGTTTTATTTATTTAATGTGATTTGTGTATCGAAAAAGAAACCTCGTTAAAGAAAGTGAATTAAAACAAGCGAATTAAAGTAAATAAAATTAAGTAAGTAAACGTTTACTGCTGCTCCATGTGAGTTTTTATAGCGGCAACATAAACGTAATTATGATAAGTTTTTACAAGAGCTGAACAATGCGAACAATAAGACAATAAAACAAATTAACTGAGTGATATCTACAAGACTCAATTTTCACTCTTACAATAAAATGTTTTCTTTATATATATATAAAATTATCGTGTTTAAAATGCTCCAAATTTAATGCATAAAATCTGATTTTTAAAAATAATTTTTTAGGTGTATTTCTTATCCTAAAATTTAAAATTTAGCTAATTTTTAAGATTAGAGTAAATAACTCAAGGTATTCACAGGAAATCAAAGAGTCTATAGAGATTTCCTAACATAAAAGAAAGTAATTAATTGAAGAGAGAATTGAGTACACAAAATGTTCTCTGTTTTCTTTAGTTAAAAACTAAAGGATAACCTAAGAAAGTTGAATAAAAAAGAAAAAACAAATAACTGTCAAAATAATTGTTAATCATTTGAGTCAAATTCTTTAGGAATTCTTTAGAAAACATTTAATTTCTTAAAGAGATAGAAAAATAATACGCGTTATATACTGAGTGATGGGTTTATGTAAGACGATTGACGACTCAACAAATTTAATTTTTATTCTAGAAAATTTTAAACTCATTAAATTATTTTAAATTTCAAAGAGGAAAAAATATAATCACGTTTTAAAATTGACAAAAACTATATAATCAAATAGAGTATAATTAATTTTTCTTTGAAAGTTTGTACAGTTTTTTTTTCTCTCTCTCACTTTCTTTACAAATTTAATTTTTGCCGAGTTAATAGGAATCTGATAAATTGTTTTTGGGTAAGTGAAATTATTAGTTTTAACACTGTCCTAGGTCTGTTTACAATTTTTTTTATCCTCTTCTCCCTTTCTTCTTTATATAAAAATAAATCTGGAAACATTGTTTATCGTTACCCTTGATCTTACATAAATTATTATTATTTTTTTAAATTAATAATATATAAAATCAGACATTAATTCTGTTTTTTTTTCTTTCTTTTAAAAAATGTATGGAATTAATAATTTATTTTTGTTTCTACGTATCTAATTTCGGTTTCCTAGTTTAAGAACTGGACAAAATTAGATACATTTACACGTTTTTTTTAAGTTAATTTTTACAAATTAATATATCGATAACCAGTATAGGAAGTATAATATATCATATATAACATCTCGATATGTAATTGTGACACGACAACGATGCATTCATCGATTTTACACAACAACAGTTTCCTTTCTGTACTCGTGTTTCATATATGGCGCCTTGTAATCGAGAGGGTCTGACCCCGTTCTAAACTTTTAACCATAATTAGATTTGGATTCTACAGATGACCATTACGTTTGTCTATACATTAAGCAACTCTCAGACTCTTATCTGTTACGTTTATAAATAAATGTTGAGTTCAGCGATCTGGACTATGGTGACGGACGTTGGCAAGACTGAAAAATAAATACGTTGTAACCTGTCCTTCACTTGTCCCTTACAAAGGCATCATTGTATCAGACAGTGTTATTAAAGTCTTGAATCTGCTTGTCATCCCTTATCACTTTTCGTGTTTGTTTCTTATATAAAGTATATATATATATATATTTTTATATGTTATAGGTCCTATCGGTACCAGATTTTTGTTCTTGAAATGTTACGTATGTAACAGAAGAGGGGGAGGAAGTAAAACAACTGTGAGTGAGGAGTACAACGTCTTGTTCAATTTCCTTTTCCTCCAAACAAAACAGGGAAATATTCTATTTTTAGTTTAATAAGATTTATTTATATAGAATGTATAAGATAAATTTACCAGTTAAATTATGCCAGGCATCTTCTTTTAAATTTAAACAATGTTCGATTGAAAGAACATATATAAACTTATATAATTTCAATCTATTATTGTTTTATTTTAATTATAATGATAATGGATTTGTAATTAAAAATATTACATGTAAATTAAAAACAAAAATGAAATTAAGAATTTCAAAATTTTCTTCTTTATATTTTATAGAAAAT
>NW_019384322.1:803194-841222 GCF_000671375.1 Centruroides sculpturatus
TATATATAAATTTTAACGTTAAAAATGCATTAAAATCATTTTATTTAAATTAAAAAAAAGGTAAATAAATTTTTTTTATAATTTAAAAATAAAAGATTTTTTCTTCAGGAAGTAGAATTTATGAACGTAAATTGTGAAAATACAGCATTTAAAATGCAATAAAGTTGTAAAGGACATAAAATTTGAAGGAGAAAAAAAAACAAAATGGAAGTTTTTTCTGTTTTAAAATGATAATAAAATCAAAACAAGCAGATATATTATCCTATAAATCGTCACAGCCGTTAGATCTCATATGTCTTTGGTAACCTCATCAATCGAATGACTGATTGATAAGAATAAAATCAAATAATACAGCAAATTTATGGCAGAAAATAATTTTTATTATCCTCTTACATAAATTTTTATTTCCCTTTTTTATTTCTTATTCGATTTTATAGTCTAAGAACAATTTGATAACGTTCCACTTTTAATTATCTTTCTTATTTTGTCTTAGAAAAAAAAATAAAATAAAAAGAATTTGAAGCGTTAAAAACCAGGAATTGAAGTAATTTTCGCTGTTGCTTTCAGATGATCCTAGTCTATGATTTCCGGTTAAGTGAGTTTTAGAGAGCTGTTCTGACTGCCGACAACCTTTGGTAAGTTTAATGGTTCCAAAAATGTTTCCTTTCCCAGAAAGTAGGATCAGAAGCAACATTTCTATCACAGTGGAATAATATACTCTCCAAGAATCTATTTTTGTCTACTTTGCTATAACCTCTTTTAGTGCAGGAGATTTATCTCTTCTCGGTATAATCTAGTTCTATCAATAGAGTCACTTTTAATTATTAAAAAGAAGAGAATGACGATGAAACGTGGAATTTTACAGATCTGTCACTCTCACCACATCAAAGAAAAAGTCCTCCCAACTATATTTTTTTCTCTTGATTCTTCTTCTTTTTCCCACTTATTACTTTCAACGATTTTAACTTCTTTTTTTTCCCTCCTCTTCTTTCTTCTTCCCTTAAAGTTTCGATGTGCATCTGTAACGACTAGAAGCAGATTCAATTGTTGAAATGCATCTTGAAAGCATCTTCAGAATTTTGAAGATATATCTTGATAGCATTGAAACTTGATTCTGTTATAGTCAGAATATGATTGTTCTATTTTGGTAATTTTTTTCTCTGCCTTTATTCGTCTAGTTTTCTACTCTATAAAGGTTAAACTTTGTAAGATAGTCCACTCATCAATTTTTGAGATATATATATATATATATATAGGCCTATATATATTCTTTTTCGATGAGGAATAAAAGTATATAGGTTAAGTCGACTACAATTTATCTTTCTGAAAAAGGTACATTTTCCAATACTGTCACGTTAAGAATATGGTGAGTGGTTCTTTAAAAATAGATTTATGCCTCTTAACAGAAATGTATGTTTTGTAGAAGGCCTTCACTTCTCTTACAAATTGCTCTTTACTGAAGGAAAATTGAAACAATTTCTAAAGTTCGATTCTCAGATTGAGTTTGAAGTTCTTTCTTCTTCCCTTTTTTTTGGTCTTTTTTCCGACAATATTTTGATTTTTTTCACAAAATTTGAATAAAAATAGGGGGAAAAGTCTCTCAGGGTTTTGTTATTATCCTACAAATTTAATTTTTGCCGAGTTAATAGGAATCTGATAAATTGTTTTTGGGTAAGTGAAATTATTAGTTTTAACACTGTCCTAGGTCTGTTTACAATTTTTTTTATCCTCTTCTCCCTTTCTTCTTTATATAAAAATAAATCTGGAAACATTGTTTATCGTTACCCNTGTTTGAAGATAGACTGCCTATCTTTGAAAATATCTACTTTTGTTGCCATGATTTTCTAGCGAGAAAAATGAAAAATGAGGTCGAATTTTATTCGAAAAATAAATATTCTACTCCCATTTTTTTCTCTTTATATATATATATATATTTTAATATTTTGGTATAAACAACATCAAAATTTTCCAGTTTAAACAATAAGATAGTTAATATAAACGTAATAAACACATAAATTCTCTTTATAAATGTAATTTTATTAAGTCTGGAGGATGATAAAAGCTTAGATTTTTTCAAGTTTATATAAATTATAACCTTAGGAAGAATTACTCGCACAATACAGTTTTATGAATTATGCACTTTATAAAATAAAGATTGGAAAGATAGATGTTGCAGAATGGTAAACAGAGAAATTGTAATTAATCATCGTGATATATATATTTTTTTCCAGGATGGAATAGAACTAGAAATCACACAATCATGACCAATCCTATTATCTACTCCAACAATAGCTCTAATGTATACGTTCAGGAATACAGGATTCAATCTTAAATCAACAATAGATACATTGCAATCTCCGATAATCCGGTTGCATATCCGGAAAAAAAATGAATTTCTAGTGATTAATCAAACGATTATAGTAATATAACACGTTTTTAATTCCTTCTATTTAGCTATTTAAGCTCTTATTTAACTGGTGGCAGAAGGTACAGTACATGCCCACTTTCTATATTAACAGACAAAAATCTAAGCTACTGGACTTGAATTTAACTTCTTTTCACTTAGATCTACTCGAAGGTTGTCAGACCACGCGAGTCACGATTTTGAATAATCGCAGAGTTGACGTGGCTTGTCATGTACTTGGTCCGTCTTTGTAAAATTAAAGGCAACTTCCACGTTGTTTTTGTTTGGGTTTCGAGTTTTAAATGATAATTGAATCGTGTATCGAGGGGGTGGGATGTCATTTATTTTCCTGTTTAGAAATCTAAAATAAAAACAAAGCAGTTTTTAAAAAATATATATATATTTACACGAGAATATCAACAAAATTCGTGCCATAAATCAAGTACTCGCTTCCTTTTGTAAAGAGTGTGTACTAAATAAAAATATTCGAAACGTGCTTTTAAAAATTTGGCATGTGATTAGTTCTCTCTTGTTTTTTTATAATAGCATTTCGTGATTTTGTTGTTACTGTACTAGTTTGCCTGACGCTAAAATTGGACAGATGCCATTATAATAACTGAAGAAATCTCCGCATTACTCAACATAATAATAGCGAAAGAACAAACATACTCCACCTCAAAGAAAAGTGAAAGAAAAAAAAAAAAGATGAAGAAGAATGCAGTAACAACCTGATCAGCATTCCTAGACCGCAATCATAAAATTAAAAAGTAGAAAGATAATTAATGTTAATGTTATCGGGAAAAGGAACAATATAAGCTTCAACACGTGAATGTTTATCCATTCCCAATGGAAATTGCATATTAAAGCAGCTTAAGACGGATACGCCGTCAAGGGAGTGGTTATAGATAGGCACGTTATTAGATTTCTTGGTCCTGCTTTGGCATGGAGACAGGGCGTGGTGACTTAACTATCTGTTTTGGCTTCACCCCACCCCGTTCCCGGATTCATTGTCCTGTCAATATGACTTCACTCTTTGGAATCAGTTTCTTTCGATGAAAAATAATTAAGTGCACGTCTCTAACTCTTCCATATCAAGTAAATATAGTGTTGAACTTATACATTATTCAAGCGCCAATCGTTTCTACCTATCGAGCGGAATTTTCTACATACCTTTTAATGGTTATTATATTACACCAAAAGGTTCAGAGTACATAAAGATATAAACATAATTATTTAAATGTTATATAATAATACAGTAAAAAAAAAATTAGGTGAGGGCAGCATACTGAAGAGGTATTCTCTAAAGAATTTGACCTTGTAAGAGTATCAAAATGTTAAAAAAATAATAATTAACTTATTTTGATAAAATTATGCCTTATAAAATACATTTAATGCTATGTTTCGAGACCAGAATATAATTTTAACAACATCCACCCAAAATATTTGTATATAAACTAAGATAAATTTAGTATTTTTAAACCTTTCTGATGATAGTAAAGTAATTTATATTTAGAATAAATGTAGAAAATGATATGCCGAATTAAAGAACGATTAATTTTTTATGTTTGTCATTCGACCTGTAAGAACGAGAGAGAGCAGGAAGGAAAAAAAAAAGGGATAATAAGAGGGTGATATAATAGAGTCGGTATCTGTTATACGTGAAGCACGTGTAGTATAGGAGTACGTGAACTTGTCTGCAGGCTATTCTAGTTAGGAGATGAAAACTAGCTAGAACAGTAGATCGAAAAGAAAACAATAAGTCTCCCATAAAATAGATTTTCCGAACAAATTCAGTTCTATAGAAAACGCCAATAGGATATCAAAGTGGCTGGAATATATCCTTGTGGTTGAACTGTGATAGGATCAGTATTTTTTGTTTTTTGTTTTTTTCTTCTGTTCTGGTATGTGCAACATTCGTAGAAATAAAGAAAATACCGAGTAACACTAAACTCCCTGTTTTCTGTGACATTCTGTCACAATATATCTTTAGGTATTGACAAAAACTGCAGATATTGTTTTACCTTGACAGAATTGCTTATTGTTCGATGTGCTGTTATTTACTGCACTTTCTAAGAATGTTGAAGTTGAAAATGAGATCATTGATGGAGTGCTCCCGATTTATTTTCTTTTCCTGTCACCGGTTTAAATTTGAGATGGAGTAACTAATTACGAGTATTAGTGATGGAGCTAGACAGTTGTTGTGTAATGTAACACCTTAGAACAATATAAGGGCGGCTCACTAAAGAGGACAGGATGCTCTACAACTTAAAGATCGAATTGTATGAAGGTACCCCCGTCTACTAAAGGGATTCTAAGTGAAGTAGTAGAACATGATTTTGTTAGGTCGTGTTAGAAGACTTTAAAATAGAATGTTTACCTACGGGGGAGCTAAGATTTAAGCTAACCTCTAAAAAAATTGGGCCCCTGAGGAGTGTTTACTTATATGTGAACTTTAAGGCCTTTTTTAGGGAAGTTTTTCTAAAGAAACTACAAATATAAACTCGTCGACTCTTTTAAATTTATATTTATACTTTCTTAACCTTTCACGCATCTCCCTCTTTAATCTTTCTTCTCATTTTCTGGAGTGGGAAAGGTGCTAAATTTATTTTTTCCTGGCTAAAGTTGGAAGCGCTCTTCTTTTATAAATAAACAGAAAAACTACGTTACTTTGGAAAATACCATTAATAAAAAATATATAAAAAAAAATAAAAAAACTTCAGACCGACGAAACTTCTATTGTTTTGATGGATAAGTAGAGCAATGATGCACACAGGTGTACTGTAGATACAGTTTAGCTCGGCTGAAGAATTATCGATCCGACTTAGGTTTTCACTCCTCCCACCACAAATAGATTCCAGTCGTATGCAATAAAAGTCAACGTTACGCAAACCAGTTAGGCATATCGCACCAGTGCAGAGAAGAGAAGCTTGTTTTGCGTGCGGTTACCCCAACCTCATAAAATTTGACAGGAAATTGACCCGTTTGGCCTAACATGGAAGGCAGTTTTAGATGAAAGAACTAGAATATGCAAGCTAGTTTCTAAAATATCCAGCAAGCCAAAACGACATCAGTAAAAACTGAAGTTGTGCAGCACCATTCTGCTCATTGCAAATCACTCTCTTTATCTTCATACGTGTTATAAGTGTGCAAATACACACGAGAAACATCACGATCGCTTACTCGCGTGCTATGCAGTTTGTATTTAGCAGATTTCGATTCGAGTAGATTTGTATCGTAGTTATAGATAGGTCTACATATGTTTATCGATCTAACTCGCAAATTTATTCCCAATGTCTTTCGATTGTACGTCTATTTTAGAACGTAATAAAATGAATAAATATGAATTATACGTGCTCAGGTTGAGATAGAATAGTATGAATTCGTTCCATCTCGGAAGCTCGATCCAGTTTTATGGTGTTGTTAATCTTAACTTCGGCATTATAGTAATTAGTCAAACAGGAAAGCATTAAACGATTTTCTGTAATTAATAACAGAGCATCATTAAAATAACTAAATTTCGAATTATAACCCGCAACGTACCCCGGGAATCGTCGATAACTGTCTGAGTTCCTTTGTATTGTCGAAGTTGGCTGCCGGCGTGGGACAGAAGAGATAGATTCTTCCTTACTTTTACTTTCGCCACTAGACGGATTAACGATCCCTAAGCTTCTCCGTCTGATAGGTCCCTACAGATATATAAATAGTAAACGGTAAATTGATTTTAAGATCTCTCCTTCTATAGTTTAGTTCTGAGCAATTTGTCTACGTACCTGGTGTTGGTAGACTATTTCCTCCTCTCTTTTTTTCGTTTGTGTGTGTTCGATAGAGAAAGTTATTGGTCTGAGGAGGTCGAATTTGCTTCTTTAATAACATATCGACGTATTAGGTCCGAAATAAAATTGTTTTATTGATTTAAATAGGAACGATGGAGAAGATTAAAAACTGGTTAGAGTGAGAGAGAGAAAAATATATATATTTGAACTCGAAAATTCGTTTTGAATCATGAATAAGTTTAAGTTTAGAACTTATTAACTGAAAGTTTCTATACGTGCCACGCAGCAAAGCCGCTCAATCTATGCAAGTGCCGAACTGAAAGCCAATTTATGCTAATCCCAACGAACAGTAAACTAATCTGTGCAAATCCATACGAACATAAGAGCTTTTGTTCTCGTGCAAACTTTTTAAGATTATATTTAAAATTATAATAATATCAACAGCAAAGCTTTCACGATTTCAGATGAAAATCTTTGTTATAAAAATAGATCTATATTTAATTCGGAATTTTTTATATTATTATTTTTTTTTCTAATCTTTCCGAAAGCATTTTTATCAACCAGTTACAATGCATATGTATCGAAATATGAAACATTTATAAGATGAATTTATGTAAATATTTCACTTCGGATTTAATATGAAGCTTGTATAGAACTATATATAGCCTATATATGTGTGTGTGTGTGTGTACACATTCCCCACTCGAACGATACATTCACATTTTTATTGATTCAAAATGTTGAATCTGTCAGGTACATTAAATGATTTATAAGAAAGATTATCCGGTTGCAATATAGTGATTCATATTGTTGCGATAAAGAAGTCGAAACAGCTCTATTGCCTGTCAAAAACAAGTCTGCATTGCACTAATAGCAAAGAAAGAAGAAAAGTAAAAGAAAAGAAATAAAGCTGGGTCAAAAGAAAAATCCAAAAACGGAGGAAGACAGCGGATGGAGTAAAACAGAAACGACAAGTATGATTAATGTGGAAGATGTATACCTTTTTTCTTTTTTCTGAACGGATCGGAGTTTTGTGCGAACAGACTAGAGGATAAAGAAAATGTATATAGGACGTGTTCGATTAAAACGAATGGACAAGCTGAAATGCAATGGGGAAAAACGAAAAAAAAAGAAAAAAAAATATATATATATATATATAAAGAAGAGGAGTTGTAGTAAAGAGAAAAACCAGACCCTACAACAGATATAGATATCGTGCCTTATATGAGACTAAAGAAAAGGAAAAAAAAAACATTTGCAGCAGAAAATTCCTCAGCAGCTTATAGTCGAGTGTATCTTGTGGGAGGCAAGTGCAGTAAATGAATATTAATGTTATTTTTCGTGACAGATACCGAAGCTAACTCGACAGCTAAGTTCATTGATAATCCTTATGATTTTGACATCGTGGACTGTGGATGAATCGGCTTTTCTTAGTTTCCTTCTTTGCTACACGTGAATTCTCTCGTAATATATCACGAGTTGGAGGAAACTTTGTCGCACACACGACTATAGAATAAAAATAAAAATCATACAAATTTATCGCAAATTTGTTCCCGTGTGTATTTTTTGCTACGGGGCATGTTTTTTTCTACATTTGTCATTGGTAAATGTACAATTTTAGGATTTTTTCCTCTTTTTTTTCTTCCTCTAAATGTGTGTTTTAAAAAATTGAATTTGTCGAACTTATCTTACAATTTTTATTATTTCTGTTGAATTTTTACTTAAAAGAATTAAATTATCGATTTGAAGAAAACATACAGGAGATTGGTCCGATGATAAAAAGAAATATATTTATATTTGTGTATTCCAATTTTTTTCACTTTTATTTTTTATTTTTAAATGCAGTTTTCTCTTGTAGAAAATATATTTTGTAAGCGTTGTAGTAGAAATCAAATATGAAAATTGCTAGGAGATAAAGAAATCTAGTGGGGAAACCACCAGTTACATCGATCTAGCAGGAAATGTAATTTGGATGCTGCAGAGATGCTGCGATAAATGAAAAAAAAAAAAAAAAGGAAAAAAAATCACACCAACCCACTCGATGACATCACGAGTGTGACGTCACACGTTTTGCCGTTGTGGCGACGTCATGAATCTTTGCTATTGTGACGTCAGGCATTTCTTTGTTAACATGACGTCACATAGTCTTCGTCGTGACTTAAACAATACAAAATCGTGACTTTGTACAAGATACATAATTGTGACGTCGCATGTTTTACTCATCTGATTCAATTGTGACGCGTTACGTTACACATTTGTAACGTCACTAAAGTGATAACGGATTATTTATACGAGTAGTCGTAATTTACATAAATTTAAATATTTTTAAAAATTGAATTATGCTACAAGACGTGTTTTTTTTTACAATAAAAGCCTTTAGAGTATTGAACAATCGAAGAGAATTTAGTTAAAGGTAAAAACAGAAGAAACAACGAATCGAAGAATCAATACGATAATAAGTTATGCAAAAATAAAATATGAATAATATTTTGACTATTTTTCAACTTGTTAACGGAGGACAGAGACGAGTTTTCGATATTAAATGAGTTTGTAGAAGATTATTTAAAACTCGTGCCCTGGTTACATCGGTCATCATAATTAATAACGAAGAGTCGCCAAAATTGCATCAATCACCAAACAGCAAATTATTGCCTCTGAAATTTGCTTTCGAGCACGTAATTAAAATAGTTGCTTTGGTTATTAATCTATGTTCACAGAGTATTTCCTAAATTTCTCAACTTCTCCCGAAGGTAGTGTAAGTGATTAGCTGCTACACGTTGATTATTCCATCATCGAGTATGGAGTTTGCATTGGGTATGGCCATAGGTCAAATAGATGATCGTCTGATATGTTTTAATTGTATAGGTTAATTAAGGTAAACAAAATTTCTCACATAAAATGATAAACACGGCATTTTAACAGAATATATTTTTTTTCTTTAATCAAAAGTACTAAATTTATTTCCATAGTTACCGCTTTGTGTTTGCTTTAATGTTAACTTAGCAATAATTAACTGCATTATTTTGTTTTTGTTTTTTTTTTTTAACTCGAGAAATTCATTACGGGGGTTCTTAATTAAAATTTACGTTTGGTGCCATCTATCGGTTATTTGCTTTACTAAATATTCATTAGAGTGAAGTTTCACACGAGCGTGAGAGGTGGGAGATGATTATTGAGAATAAATTAGGTGTTTCGTTGGCTGGAGTAACAACTTTTTATGACTTTATATCGGTTATACAACGAAGTTTCGAACATAATGTAGTAGAATAATGCGTCAACAATCAATGGAATGCGTAGATAGGGATGGGTATTCATCAGAGCTCTAATGAATAGGTAGAGAGTGGGCAGCCTAACAATGTAACTGGAAAGGTGCGTATGTGAAGAGATTCGATGGAATTCCAGGGTAGAGTACAAGATAATATATTTTTTTTTTATAAAAGAAGAAAGATAAAAGACTTATTAGTTAAATGGGAGAGAGTAAAAGAAGTATGGGTTATACATCATTAAATTGAAAAATAGAAGCAGAAAAAGAAGTATCTTACACGAAAAATCATTGAACAAATAAGCTGATGAAATAAAAATAATATTAATGTAGGAAATGGAATGCACACACATCACTTTATTCTATCAGCAGCCTTTCAATATCATCCAATTTACCAAAATATCTTCAGAATGCAGACAGATATTAGCTTAAAGATGGAAAATCGGACTAGCAAACTATTATGTCTTAGGAGGAATGTAGGAAAAAAAAGTCTTCACCCTTGGCCTTTGCTACACGTAACCCTCGAAATTGTTGCTTTAGGTCAACAATTTAGATATCGTTCATCATTTATCAAACAGAAGAGAATATTTCTGAACAAAGAGGAGCCATGATCCGCTGACTGGAGACTTGCCATGTTATCGCTGCAGGATATTACACCACAATAACATAACTATAAATACGTGAGGCTTTATGGCCACTGCAGGGGATAATTGATGTCACTATCTTCATGCTCTTGTCAAATATATATTTTCCTATATTGTTTTCTTTTGCCGTGTGCACTTTTAAAAGGTTACAGTGGACGAGCTTTAAACACTCAAGAAGAACAATTCAACACATAAATTATCATTAAAAATTTTACCTCTGGTTACATCGTGACTTTTTTTAAGCTCATTAGTTATTCTAAAAATTAAATTAAAGTTTAAATGATTAACGAGTCAGAAAATGAAGTTTTATCGTAAGTTATCTTGGGAGTTGTAAGGAATACTAATTCTGGTTAGTGTATTTTTTGATATCCAGTATGAATCGAATGGTACCTCAATTCTTACACAGAAATAGTAGAACCTCTAGAGGAAAGCGATGCCCTTTGATCCTCTAATAAAAGAAATCCTGCTAAAGGACCCAATCTCGATAAAGATCTCCTTAATAGAAGAGGAGGAACCTTCTAAAGCAGTGGGAGGTCTTTAAAGAATATCTGTTTTGAGAAACAAGTGAAAGAGCAAAACTCATTCTGTCAACTGACATGACTTCTGTCAGTGAACTTTTACTCTCCCATTCTGTCAGATTTTCTGTTTTCCTACAAGCTTAAGTTGGAATGAAATCTTTAAAATCGTTCCCAGCTATTCCTATCTCTCAACCCCCGTTCTTTCGGATTTAAAAATAGTCAAACTTTAGAAAAAAAAAAAAAAAAATGCTCGATGGATTTATGTTTATGTCTATCAAAAAGAATTAATGCTATTTTAAAACATAAGCCAATATATTATTTTACTAATCCAATTTTTTTCATAATTTTAATCTTATTCATACTATAATTAAATCTGCTAGACAGACAAAGTTGAAAAGAAATAAGTTATAATTGAGTACTCGTCTAAAAAAAAAANTTAATTTTTATTCTAGAAAATTTTAAACTCATTAAATTATTTTAAATTTCAAAGAGGAAAAAATATAATCACGTTTTAAAATTGACAAAAACTATATAATCAAATAGAGTATAATTAATTTTTCTTTGAAAGTTTGTACAGTTTTTTTTTCTCTCTCTCACTTTCTTTACAAATTTAATTTTTGCCGAGTTAATAGGAATCTGATAAATTGTTTTTGGGTAAGTGAAATTATTAGTTTTAACACTGTCCTAGGTCTGTTTACAATTTTTTTTATCCTCTTCTCCCTTTCTTCTTTATATAAAAATAAATCTGGAAACATTGTTTATCGTTACCCTTGATCTTACATAAATTATTATTATTTTTTTAAATTAATAATATATAAAATCAGACATTAATTCTGTTTTTTTTCTTTCTTTTAAAAAATGTATGGAATTAATAATTTATTTTTGTTTCTACGTATCTAATTTCGGTTTCCTAGTTTAAGAACCCGACAAAATTAGATACATTTACACGTTTTTTTAAAGTTAATTTTTACAAATTAATATATCGATAACCAGTATAGGAAGTATAATATATCATATATAACATCTCGATATGTAATTGTGACACGACAACGATGCATTCATCGATTTTACACAACAACAGTTTCCTTTCTGTACTCGTGTTTCATATATGGCGCCTTGTAATCGAGAGGGTCTGACCCCGTTCTAAACTTTTAACCATAATTAGATTTGGATTCTACAGATGACCATTACGTTTGTCTATACATTAAGCAACTCTCAGACTCTTATCTGTTACGTTTATAAATAAATGTTGAGTTCAGCGATCTGGACTATGGTGACGGACGTTGGCAAGACTGAAAAATAAATACGTTGTAACCTGTCCTTCACTTGTCCCTTACAAAGGCATCATTGTATCAGACAGTGTTATTAAAGTCTTGAATCTGCTTGTCATCCCTTATCACTTTTCGTGTTTGTTTCTTATATAAAGTATATATATATATATATTTTTATATGTTATAGGTCCTATCGGTACCAGATTTTTGTTCTTGAAATGTTACGTATGTAACAGAAGAGGGGGAGGAAGTAAAACAACTGTGAGTGAGGAGTACAACGTCTTGTTCAATTTCCTTTTCCTCCAAACAAAACAGGGAAATATTCTATTTTTAGTTTAATAAGATTTATTTATATAGAATGTATAAGATAAATTTACCAGTTAAATTATGCCAGGCATCTTCTTTTAAATTTAAACAATGTTCGATTGAAAGAACATATATAAACTTATATAATTTCAATCTATTATTGTTTTATTTTAATTATAATGATAATGGATTTGTAATTAAAAATATTACATGTAAATTAAAAACAAAAATGAAATTAAGAATTTCAAAATTTTCTTCTTTATATTTTATAGAAAATTAATTTTATTTTTTAAATTTTTTTTCAAAAATTAATTTTGTTTTATAAATGTATTATTTTTTTTAAGTGTTAATAAATNAGATACATAATTGTGACGTCGCATGTTTTACTCATCTGATTCAATTGTGACGCGTTACGTTACACATTTGTAACGTCACTAAAGTGATAACGGATTATTTATACGAGTAGTCGTAATTTACATAAATTTAAATATTTTTAAAAATTGAATTATGCTACAAGACGTGTTTTTTTTTACAATAAAAGCCTTTAGAGTATTGAACAATCGAAGAGAATTTAGTTAAAGGTAAAAACAGAAGAAACAACGAATCGAAGAATCAATACGATAATAAGTTATGCAAAAATAAAATATGAATAATATTTTGACTATTTTTCAACTTGTTAACGGAGGACAGAGACGAGTTTTCGATATTAAATGAGTTTGTAGAAGATTATTTAAAACTCGTGCCCTGGTTACATCGGTCATCATAATTAATAACGAAGAGTCGCCAAAATTGCATCAATCACCAAACAGCAAATTATTGCCTCTGAAATTTGCTTTCGAGCACGTAATTAAAATAGTTGCTTTGGTTATTAATCTATGTTCACAGAGTATTTCCTAAATTTCTCAACTTCTCCCGAAGGTAGTGTAAGTGATTAGCTGCTACACGTTGATTATTCCATCATCGAGTATGGAGTTTGCATTGGGTATGGCCATAGGTCAAATAGATGATCGTCTGATATGTTTTAATTGTATAGGTTAATTAAGGTAAACAAAATTTCTCACATAAAATGATAAACACGGCATTTTAACAAAATATATTTTTTTTCTTTAATCAAAAGTACTAAATTTATTTCCATAGTTACCGCTTTGTGTTTGCTTTAATGTTAACTTAGCAATAATTAACTGCATTATTTTGTTTTTGTTTTTTTTTTTTAACTCGAGAAATTCATTACGGGGGTTCTTAATTAAAATTTACGTTTGGTGCCATCTATCGGTTATTTGCTTTACTAAATATTCATTAGAGTGAAGTTTCACACGAGCGTGAGAGGTGGGAGATGATTATTGAGAATAAATTAGGTGTTTCGTTGGCTGGAGTAACAACTTTTTATGACTTTATATCGGTTATACAACGAAGTTTCGAACATAATGTAGTAGAATAATGCGTCAACAATCAATGGAATGCGTAGATAGGGATGGGTATTCATCAGAGCTCTAATGAATAGGTAGAGAGTGGGCAGCCTAACAATGTAACTGGAAAGGTGCGTATGTGAAGAGATTCGATGGAATTCCAGGGTAGAGTACAAGATAATATATTTTTTTTTTATAAAAGAAGAAAGATAAAAGACTTATTAGTTAAATGGGAGAGAGTAAAAGAAGTATGGGTTATACATCATTAAATTGAAAAATAGAAGCAGAAAAAGAAGTATCTTACACGAAAAATCATTGAACAAATAAGCTGATGAAATAAAAATAATATTAATGTAGGAAATGGAATGCACACACATCACTTTATTCTATCAGCAGCCTTTCAATATCATCCAATTTACCAAAATATCTTCAGAATGCAGACAGATATTAGCTTAAAGATGGAAAATCGGACTAGCAAACTATTATGTCTTAGGAGGAATGTAGGAAAAAAAAGTCTTCACCCTTGGCCTTTGCTACACGTAACCCTCGAAATTGTTGCTTTAGGTCAACAATTTAGATATCGTTCATCATTTATCAAACAGAAGAGAATATTTCTGAACAAAGAGGAGCCATGATCCGCTGACTGGAGACTTGCCATGTTATCGCTGCAGGATATTACACCACAATAACATAACTATAAATACGTGAGGCTTTATGGCCACTGCAGGGGATAATTGATGTCACTATCTTCATGCTCTTGTCAAATATATATTTTCCTATATTGTTTTCTTTTGCCGTGTGCACTTTTAAAAGGTTACAGTGGACGAGCTTTAAACACTCAAGAAGAACAATTCAACACATAAATTATCATTAAAAATTTTACCTCTGGTTACATCGTGACTTTTTTTAAGCTCATTAGTTATTCTAAAAATTAAATTAAAGTTTAAATGATTAACGAGTCAGAAAATGAAGTTTTATCGTAAGTTATCTTGGGAGTTGTAAGGAATACTAATTCTGGTTAGTGTATTTTTTGATATCCAGTATGAATCGAATGGTACCTCAATTCTTACACAGAAATAGTAGAACCTCTAGAGGAAAGCGATGCCCTTTGATCCTCTAATAAAAGAAATCCTGCTAAAGGACCAAATCTCGATAAAGATCTCCTTAATAGAAGAGGAGGAACCTTCTAAAGCAGTGGGAGGTCTTTAAAGAATATCTGTTTTGAGAAACAAGTGAAAGAGCAAAACTCATTCTGTCAACTGACATGACTTCTGTCAGTGAACTTTTACTCTCCCATTCTGTCAGATTTTCTGTTTTCCTACAAGCTTAAGTTGGAATGAAATCTTTAAAATCGTTCCCAGCTATTCCTATCTCTCAACCCCCGTTCTTTCGGATTTAAAAATAGTCAAACTTTAGAAAAAAAAAAAAAAAAATGCTCGATGGATTTATGTTTATGTCTATCAAAAAGAATTAATGCTATTTTAAAACATAAGCCAATATATTATTTTACTAATCCAATTTTTTTCATAATTTTAATCTTATTCATACTATAATTAAATCTGCTAGACAGACAAAGTTGAAAAGAAATAAGTTATAATTGAGTACTCGTCTGAAAAAAAAATATTAACAGATATTCTTTTTTAAATTTACAAAAATCCAATTCGAGTCAACAATGATTAAATAATTTTTCTTTTGTTATATTTTTAAAAGTGATTTAAAATAAATTGAAATTTATATTTTCGTTTTTAAATTCTTTATAAAGGTAAAAAGTTTATTATAAGTCAATAATTATAGAAAAATATCTTTTAATAATGTTTGAGAATAATTTTAAAAATTATATTTTAAAAGTAGAAAGTTACAGAAAACTTCGTATTATCTTAGAGAGAAGACTTGATAAGTAAAGATTATAGTCTATGTTAATGAAATATACGAATTAATCAGTGAAAGAAACAATTTTTAATAATTTAAAAATCATACTGAAATACTGTAAAAAGTTTACGTATAGTGAATTTATTTTAGTTTTTGTATTCGCAAACCACAAGGATGAAGATCAATTGAGTTTAGACTATAAATTTTCTATATAACGAAAGTGTCTCTACAAAATAAAATAGCTCGTCGCGTTTTACAACTGTGGGACACTTTCATCAGGTTGTACAGCAACACCAAACTCTACATAAAGCGAAGTACGAGTGACATTATGTTCCCACGTCGCGAGATGGTAATAGAGAGAGAGAGAGAGAGAAAAGAAGCAAAGACAATAAAAGAGTTTCTGTACATTGGACGGCAGACGGCAATAAAAATAATATTCTTCTTTCCACCTTTACTACCAAGGACGGCGTGGATCTCATTACGTATTTATCTAGGGGTGACGAGATTTTCCGAGTGCGAGGTGAGGGAGTAATGAAGGGATCTGACCCGATCCCACAGGGCGACGTAAAGGAACCGAAGAACGGGGGGGTTGTGGAGCGATAAACCGCACGTTTCCTACCCGCACCACTAAGAGTCAATCAGTGCCTTCCCCCGTCTCACTTTTACTGCTTTCCGACTATCGCTAGATAAGGAGTACTTCTCTATCCCTCTTCTCCTTCTCCATCTTCGACCCTCGGGCACCCGTGCCCATCCGTCCGGTCGTAAACACGAGATTATCCACGCCACGGTCCAGCCAATTAAAACACCTCGGTATATGCCCAACAGTGAAGTGACTAGAGCATCCTACCTCCGTGTAATGACCAGATTTCTGACCTATCAGTACCATCTAATAAAATTAGAAAGGTGTTATTCTGATGAACTGCACTCGTATTTTTTCCCCTCTTAAAGCTACGAGTCCACACTTAGAAATATATGATTGCTATAAAATAATACTGTGAGATAGAAAGAGATATGATCAAATAAAAAGGTACAAATAAGACTTTTTCAAACACATCAAGCGAAAAAAATTTTTATCAAGTTTGTAAGATTTAAGAAAAAAAAGTACTGTCCAATTCTTATATATAGGTTATTGCTCCCAAGATAGGAATAGAAAAATTCTGTTCGGTTGATGTTTCAATTCCTTTCAATCTTTTCAAACCGCATCGGTGGCCTTTATAGAAGTTTTGTTTACGGCTCCCCAGTTCTTGAGGACAGAATGATAGATCGTTTGTCTCAGTCATAAAATGTTACCTAACTTTACTTCAGACGTTTTTGAAATCGTACACTATTATTCAAACTCTTTCTTATTGAAACTTTCATGTTTTCGGAATAACATCTCTTATATATATATATATGGACATGTTCTTCATGAACGTCATTTTCTTCTGTTATGTTTGCTTTAAAATTCTACACGATTTTTGGCAATTTATGAAGTTAAGTAATTCTCCTTGTTAAATAAAAATACAATCCATTGTCGTGATATTAAGCAATGGATTATGTTATGTGGAGAGTAGAAAATTTTATTTATAAAGTTGTATTTTTTTTTTCCTTGTTTGGTATATTATCGACACGATATATAGGGCTATATTTAACTTTTAAAATATTGTGAGAGTTATTAAAAATTCTAAATGAATAAATAATAGGAAATATTATTGAAAAATTTCTTGTAAGAAAACGTAATTAACAGAAGGATACTATAAGACATTTTTGCATAAAATTATTTAAAATTTTACCATTTTTTTAAGGTTTTCTTACTGAAAAATCAGTATTTTATATGTATTAAGGTTAAGGAAATTATCATTACATCACACAAGATAAGAATGAAGTAGTTAAGAACTTTAAATATACGGTGGTATCTGTAACATATGTCAAATGATAGAAAGAAAATTCTCTTAAATTATAAAGGAAATTTGCGGCGACAATATGGCTGTGCTTGTATAACGTCTGATTTTTCCGACGAGAGCTGTAAAGAAAGTTGTTTTATTCCCAATATAGCATCGGTGGTACTAGGGGATGAAGTAGAACAAGCATCATTAAGGGCGGTTCATCTCTTATAATGAAAACGGCTTCCGAAAGAAGAAGAAAAAATTTGTCATGCATTCCTAGAAAATTTCAAGTTGCTCGAGTTCTTGTTGCCCGAGTCCAGCAACAGTATTCTTGACCCAAAAACCAAGCTATAGCAGAAAAACCGCCTGTGACTGACGCTTTGAATTACTTCGCTGTACCTTGCACTGAAAAGGAAACTAATGGATGGATAGCCGGCAAGAGGAAAGTCTTCTTCTGCCATG
Organism: Centruroides sculpturatus; assembly: GCF_000671375.1. Classification (NCBI taxonomy): domain Eukaryota; kingdom Metazoa; phylum Arthropoda; class Arachnida; order Scorpiones; family Buthidae; genus Centruroides; species Centruroides sculpturatus. The sequence goes on from NW_019384322.1 coordinate 820,975, forward strand.
CTTTTTTTATCGTCCAATACAGAAAATGGGGAAGTAACTGAATGCCGAATGGTATCCTGCTGGAAAATGTCCTGCTGCGAGGTTTTCTTGAGCGGCTTCAACTGTTGGACTGTACACCCACGTCTTGAACTGCAATTGCAATCGAACGACCTAAAGGATTGTCCGTGAATGCCACCTTAGCCAAAGAGGGGATGAAATAAAACTTTCTTTTTCTACTTGTTACTTTTTGGTATATTTCGATTTATAAATTATTCGAGTGTTAAAAAAGAGATCAAATTTTTTTTTCTTTTTTCTATTGCAGATGGCTATGACGTTGACGAAACTGTTCTCATTGTTGATGCTGAAAGATATGCTGTGATATAAGGTATAGAGAGAGAGAGAGAGAGAGAGAGGTTCTCGTATATCTAGGCCGAAGGTGATAAATCTCTGTCATAAAGACAATTTTTTAAGAATTAAAAGGGTAAAAATAGATAAAATATTAAATAATAAAATATATTTCGTGTATTTTTAGTCTTTGTAAATTCAGGTAATGTAAAGTTGGACTTCATTGTTGTTTAAAGAAAAAACTTTCCGTGTTTCTCAGCACGTTAGATTCCATTTCCTAAAGAAGATAACCCAATTTGGTTTACTAAAAGTTTATGCACGTCCTGTTTAGTTTAAACTTTAGGAATTTGCCCTCTTCGAATTCTTTACACAAAGTAATAAAACTTAATGATTAACGCTCACCGATTTCGAGGAAAAAAAAAATTTAAGAGGGGTGAAAAAAGAAGTAAAACACGTGTATGGTGCAAACCATAGATTCAGCAAGACTTTCTGACGCATTAAATTCGAGAAAATTACAGAGTTGTCAAATAATTTGAAAGGAAATAAGTTAGTTGTCTGCAAAATGACAAGTTTTGCTATCATTGTTCGTTTAGCGAAATGAAATTTGGACATGACCTGTCAGTAGATAAGCTTCATTAACACGAATTTTAAAAATTCTTCAAACTGCAATTTCGAGAGGATCGACGATTTGTTTTGTTAGAATTTAGCTACTTGACAACTGGCATCCGGTTTGATAAAATAAATTGTCACATTCTCTTTTCGGAAAGAACATAATTGAATGCCTAATATTAACAATGGTAATTGTGACTCAAAGTCTTCCTTCCTTGCTTTGACGTGAGTGGCAAGAATTCTATTTTTAATTTGTGTGGCACCTGAAAAATAAGCATTACCTTGTTAGTTTATTGAATGGACAACTTAAAATATCGTATTCTGATATGAATCAATGTTTAGAATATTTATACGCTTTGTTTTTAACGAGGCAGACAAAAGTAAATTATCCTAATGTGGATTTAGTCAGGTGGAAACGCAACGGGTGGGCTTATCCATTAATAATATTTGAATGATTGTTTGCAGGGAGCCATTTTGAAAGTATATTTCTACAGTATCTTACTACTTCGGTGCACGTAAACTAATGGATGCTTTCTCTATGGTGTGTGCTTTACTGCACGCACTTCTGTTTGATTTCCCTATTCTTTTAAAATCGTACCAATTTAAATCTCCATTTAGTCTGCTCTCAGAAGAAAATTTTCTCTTAAAAATCTAAAAAAGTACATCTTTTTATCTAGTATATCTCTTATAAAACATCTTTTTTTTACCTTACGCTGTCGTAGTGTAAAATTACTCCATTTGATGATAAAATCCTGTAAAATTGGGATATATTTTACATTTATTGCTTTTTGATTCCTTTTTAGAGCAGAAGACATTGTAAAAAGAACAACAAAAGATTATTTTTTGATTACCATGCGTATCATTTAAATATTTATAAGTTAAAAAAGATTTCACAAACATATTTATTATCTATTCAGCACGTAGTTTACGTACAAAGGAAAGGAAAGTTTTAAAATATTCAATACTTAAAACAAAAAAAAAATAATGAAAAAAATTTACTTTCTTAGAAAAAATAATAATAATAATATAAATTTCATAAATAAAAACGATAGAATCGTCACGAGAAAATAAAAAAATTAGTTTTCTAAAAAGAGAATTAAACGATTGAATTTTTATTCAAAAAGAAATAAGAAATAAAATAGAAATTATTCATGTAACTGAATAAGCAAGAACTATTCTCTTTTGTATAAAAATTTATTCTTTTCTGTCGTATCGTGTAGGAGACAAATTACATAAAATTACAATCGATTGAAGCAGAAAAGAAAGAATCGAAACCATTCTTCATCTCGGCTTATTACCCTTATTAATGCAATAAAACTCTAAGAAATAAAGTAAAAATTTTGCTGTCTATGCAGTAAAAAGTGTAGATAAATTTTCTCATACGTTATCCATTCCGGTACGTCAACCTTTCTTTACAGAATTTACATTGTACGTATGTATAGCCTATATGTACACATATATATATTTTCAAACCGATAAACAATTTAGTTGTAAGTTTGAAATTTTTAAAATCACGTAAGTAAATTGTATAGCTTTTCACAGACGTTTGAGCGAAATCTGCAACTTTAGTAGCTATTTAACATGGATATGTTTTCCCTCAGACATAAAAGTTAAATGGATAACTTGGTTTTATTGCTCCCTTCACCCTGCCAGAATTTTAGAGTCATACGTCTCGCTCCGATGGACTTTGTCTGACTTGAATTAAGATGAAACACTATTCTTTTTTTTTATTTTTTATTAAGGGGAGAATGAAAAAAAAAGGAAGAAAGCTTNTTAAGAAATCGATCGAAGTGTAAAATGATGTTTTAAATTCGTCGATGGGAATATTCTTTTTTTCCACTTTCATCTTTTAAATTCAACTGTGTTATACAATAAGGAAACATTTGTAATTCTATGAGGGAAAACTCTTAAAATTCTGCTAAGTTTTCATTTACCGACCGAAGAATGGTTTCCCTCTTTTATTTGAATTTGATGAAATTTCTGTGAGCAGCAGTTGTTTCACAATCAATACTGGACTGAACGGAAATCAATGCAAACTGCAGAGTAAGTAAGAAGTTAGGAAGTTATACCGATCACTGCCGAACAGCATTCATGCATTAGTTGTTAATAAACTGTGGAAGGCATACCTAGGTATAATCTTTATCATTAAACCACTCCCGCAATTTCGTCTGAGGGGTTCTACTCCCGTTTCTCAATTGTCCATTTTTTCCTTTTAGAGGATGGAGCTTTACTACATTAAGTTTATAGAATTTTGTAGAGCTGCACTAGAGAGAAATTCACTTTGAGGTTTTGTGACGTTGCTGAAACTGCAATTTAGGATTTGTATCGTTGCTGAACCTACATTTTGAAGGTTTTACAAACTGGGAAGCTTTGTACTTCTCTAAAATGGAGTTTAATGCATCTTTTATCATATTATCTTTTTTAAAATCTATTTTTATAATTCTCGAAAATGTCAAAATAACAGAATGAAATGAAGAGAAATTAGGAAAAAAACGAACATAGATAAAATGTCACATAAATATCTGAAAGTAATAAAGTATAACAGAAAAGGAAATATTTTTCGTGATTTTCACTCATTCAGTGAATTAATTTTATTATGAGAATTTTTAGCTTATTAATCTTCCGATTACGGTATTAAAATTTTCAAAAATATCATCAAAAATTAAAGTAATAGTCAATTTTTATAAGGATTTAGAGAAATTTAGAGAATTTAATGTCGTGATCATTAAGATGATGTTTATAAAGGTTTAGAATTCTCAGAAAAATGTCTTAATTAGGATATTCAAGATCGCTCGAACGATGAAGGATTCGAGCGATTAAGATTCTTCATATAAGTTATCATTGCAATTATCTTCGGTTTTATATAGGATCTCATCGAGAATGAATACATTGAAGAAATGTGATTCGTAGAATTTAGACGTGTTTACCTAAATGCATTCTTATCCTGTTAGAAAATTAATTATGATATATATTTTTAATTAACAATTAAATGGCTGTAGAATGTTAAATACCGGTTGCTGTAGAAATCAATACAAATTCCATACAAGAATTTTAAGATTTGTAGTTAGAAACAAGATTTATCATGGCAAATTTGATGAATCCTTTCATTAAATTTTTCAATAAGATTCTGATATATGACTCACAAAACCAGAAAAGGGTATTTGGATTAATATCTTTATATCCGAAGGATTACAACGTCAGGAATGTTCTTGTTCTTTAGGAACTACATTCGAGGAGCCTCCAATTACACATTTTATTATCCCAATCATACAGAAGACCGTTTTATGAGTCTTTCTCATATCGAGTTTCTGAAAATATTATATATCTTTTCTTATGTCCTTTGTAATTGAAAGGTAACCTTTCCAAGACAGTTAAATGTCTGGAGTATCTCATTAATTTTTTTCATTTACTGCAACCTGGAAGCCTAGTCTTGAAGGACGTATAGCTTAAGCCTTTCTAGTAAGATTATACAACGTCTATCAACTACACAAAAGGTGGGTTATCAGGTACAACGACTATCTTAAGTCACCAGAATCGTGGCAAACAAGTTCGTTGCAATCTCTAGGGATGGAGAGATGTGAGAAATTGTCGAAGTAGATTCTCCGAGTCTTGCCTGGCAGGCTACTGGAATTGTGTAATTCATTTAAAGGAAATCAATAGCCAACAAAGACCGAGCTGACCTCGGTAGAAGGAGACTTCTTGACGTCTTCCTAATCCACAGAACAAGTCAGAGTTCCCACTAAACACGCAGACAGTAAATGTTTTTGCACAAGAAAAAATTGGGATACATTCTTTCTACTTAATTTTGGATTCTTGCAACTGAAGAAAAAATATATATGTATATTGTTTAGAATTTAATGAAACCTTTAATTAGAATTATTAAAAATATATTTTTTTACATTTGAAAACTTAAATTAGATAAGAAATTCTCTAATTTAAAAGTAGATTTCTTTGATGAACGTCCTCGGAGGAGAGATTTATATTAAAGACAAACGAGGAGATGCGAATGCAAAATCGTATCTGAGAAAAGCTCATTGACGGAATTTTTGCTGAATATGTAAATTTTAATAGATTTTTCTCCAGAGGACATTAACTATATTTTTCAAGAAAAATTAGATCTTTAAGAGCGATATTCAAAATAAGTTATTAAGAAATCGATCGAAGTGTAAAATGATGTTTTAAATTCGTCGATGGGAATATTCTTTTTTTCCACTTTCATCTTTTAAATTCAACTGTGTTATACAATAAGGAAACATTTGTAATTCTATGAGGGAAAACTCTTAAAATTCTGCTAAGTTTTCATTTACCGACCGAAGAATGGTTTCCCTCTTTTATTTGAATTTGATGAAATTTCTGTGAGCAGCAGTTGTTTCACAATCAATACTGGACTGAACGGAAATCAATGCAAACTGCAGAGTAAGTAAGAAGTTAGGAAGTTATACCGATCACTGCCGAACAGCATTCATGCATTAGTTGTTAATAAACTGTGGAAGGCATACCTAGGTATAATCTTTATCATTAAACCACTCCCGCAATTTCGTCTGAGGGGTTCTACTCCCGTTTCTCAATTGTCCATTTTTTCCTTTTAGAGGATGGAGCTTTACTACATTAAGTTTATAGAATTTTGTAGAGCTGCACTAGAGAGAAATTCACTTTGAGGTTTTGTGACGTTGCTGAAACTGCAATTTAGGATTTGTATCGTTGCTGAACCTACATTTTGAAGGTTTTACAAACTGGGAAGCTTTGTACTTCTCTAAAATGGAGTTTAATGCATCTTTTATCATATTATCTTTTTTAAAATCTATTTTTATAATTCTCGAAAATGTCAAAATAACAGAATGAAATGAAGAGAAATTAGGAAAAAAACGAACATAGATAAAATGTCACATAAATATCTGAAAGTAATAAAGTATTTTATCTCCTTCTTGGAATGGATATTTCTCTCGTTATCTCACATTTAACATCCTGTATGTCTTCAAAAACGCGTGAAATTCTTAGTAAGAACGTGTGAGTGCATGTTTCAGAAATTTTGGGAGGATGTATATAAGTGAAATTCATCAAATATTTATAATTATAGTAGAATTCCACAAGCATAAATAAAAATATATAGGTCTATACTATGCAATATATATATATTTAGTATGCCAACTCAGAATGCTAAAATTCCAGAAGAAGATTTATGTAAGAATGTTACCGTTCGAGCGAATGGCTCTATTACAGGAAGAGAAGTGAGAAAATCCAGTTGAGAGAAATAACTGCTAGGAATCCAAAAGTGTAAGGACAGTAGGACTTGATTTACTGTTTGTTACCGAGTCTGGCAATACTAGAGAGGTTCCAAGAAAGGTCAAGTGTTAAGTGACGGAGAAGGGCAAAACTACAGCCCGGGAAAAGGAACTTGTGCAAAAGTTTAGGAGGGGGTCTGGAGTGCCAACACCAACCTTGTAGGACATCATAAATCAGATTGTTGTGTCATTTTGAATGGCTGGATAGCAATACGCAACTCTTCCCCCTTCTGGTGTGATCACTGTTAAGCAAAGGTGGGGTCCTAACTGAGCTACATCTCTGGCACAATAGAACTGATGTTTATTGGTGATATGTTCCTTCGTACCTAGAGGGGTTGTCATTGTAGAAGGAAAGATATAGATCAGGATCAGGGAGGAGATTTTTACCCAACTATATGTCACTAGATGTAGGTAAATGTTTACTTTTTCTGCTATTTATTTGAACGGTGGCAACTCTTGTTTATAGTTATAAACTTTTTTCTCTCGTTTGATGTACTAATCGCAAACGGTACATAAAAACTGCAATTTTGAAACTTTATAATTGAAATTAACACTGGATAATTAAAAATTATTAATTAATCATACTTTTAGAGAAATACGTTTAAATTTTAGTTAAAATATGTTTAAATATCGAAATAACTTTTTAAAATATCAATTATATTATCTATTTTTTTGTTATAATCAATAATTATTGATTTAGAATAAGTTTCAAGTTATACATATTTTTATCTACTTCTTACTGTTACAAATGTTTAACAACTTCACATAAATCTCACTAATTATATTTATTAAAATTTATATCATTACTTTTCTTAATAAAGTACTTAAACTTTATTTCCGAATTGATATCGAATGCGTTAACAAAAGGTCTATTGCCAATTTTCTTGAGGCGAGAAAACTTCGATGGTAAATTACTTCCTCCCCAGCCTTTGTATACCACTATTACCAAAAGATTTTTTTTTTATAATAGGGAGATGCATCATCTCTCGCCATCTAAAGAGATTATTAAAAACTGACCATCAACACTTATCGATTTTGCTGTTGTGCCGGCGTGAAGCAAGAGTAAGCGGACACCCGACAATTTCCTCATCCAGTAAAGCGTATCAGCATCGAGTACACACAATAGAAAATTGAGGCACAAGTACACCATCCATGTTTCTTCAATCACAACACAGACACTCCGGATTCGATCGAATGCTCGATATTGGAACAGAACTACGTAGACGAGTTCAAACATTCATTCGTACGGTTCTGTGGTTTTATTTGCTTTGCAGATTAACTGAAGACACGCTCGGAATATTTCTGTGCAGACAATCGCTTCAATCGATGGATTGCAGATTAAGCTGACTGAGAGGTGACATTGGCAGAGGGCGACAGAGATAGCATTCGAGGGACGTTTTAATCACGTTTGCTGCCAACCTGATCGCGTGAATGAAACAAGCAAAAGGGATTCCCCATATTGCCCATCCGGATAGCAGCGTAGTAGTAAATGTCTGACCAGAGGCTTTAGTCGACAACACAGTCTCACTTCAACTAGATAATTGCTTTACTTGGATTACAACTAGTCTCCCCGGCCGCGTAAGGGATAGTCTCTGCTTCTCTTAAATTGCATCGACTGTTTTGTTTGCGCCAGTCGATTTTGACATTACCAACCGTCATTACACAAGTTTTGAGGATAAATATCTTCTCTATCGACTTTACTTCTCTCTCTACTACTCTCCATTGACATTCTTATTGACACCGTCTTTCGACTTTGCTAGCTGCTTCTTAATAAATGCATTTATTTGTCGAGTTTCTGTGTAAGGATCGATTACACTTTTCCTCTCTTAAGAATGGGCTTTGCTTATCATTATCCGTTACACACTTTAAAGTATCCTTTAGAGTTTAGATTATTTTCAATGGATTAGTAATATCTATAATAGGAAGGAAGTAGGATAGTATCTTTATTTTTCTTACAAATCTTATTATTATTTTTTTTAAATTTACAACCAAGTTAAACTTTAGGAAAATTTACTTCTTCGACCGTTCAGCAGTAACAACGTAGAAGAGTTGACAAGTATGCAGGGAAAAAAACATTGCTACGGTTTCCTTTTTTTTATGGTGGCTACATATCTCGTCATTTTTATAACCTGGAAAGGCTTCATCACATATGTGAGGAGTAAAAGCCTTGGAATGGAAATGGCAAAGACAAACTCGTCGATGTATCGTGACAAGAGGCCGTCACGTCAAGCTTATTTCTGCTGCAATACTTACAGAGTGTAGACTGTGAAATATTTATATCGGGTTCTCGTTAGTTTCAGAAGCAGGAACGGTAGCTGCTGCAACTAATCGATGGCTGCTTGGTCGATTGTGTGTGCCTTTACTCCCCACATAGTGACCGTCTTTCACAAAAGGTTTATTTAATTCTCCTACGTTATTCCAAGGACTTAGATCTTTTTAAAGTTCTAAAGCTAGACTAAGCTGTTTTTATAAAGATTTTTTGCCTATCGTATTAAAAGAAAATTAATTACTCTTCAGCGCTTTTCATCGTTTCTTTCGATATTTTTACTTAATTTATTTTAAGCTTTCTGAATGGTACAAAGAAGTCGGATTTCTATAATGCTAAAACTACACGAATCGGGTGCTTAACAAGCATTTGTTACAGTTTATTGGATCTATTTTCGTTCTTATGCAAAAGAATGGTTTCTGCAGAAACGAGCAGGAATGTTATTAGAGACTTAAAATCGGAGACGACATTGTGAAGGTAGTATCGCGAAATGTTAAGTAGACAAAGAACGTGGAAACCATATTACTGATATACACTTGGTCTGAAAATCTTCTTGTTCCCTGGACGTTCGCATGCTGTGTGTGTTACCATGGCAACAGTTTGTCAAGTTATGTTTTTATATGGCACGGCTCATTGCTTTTCTGGAGGGGATAAAGCTAAAGGCGATGGGAATAGTTATAAGCTTGAGCCGTAGATTGGCGAAGGTACTCTTTTGAGTATCCTTAAGTAAGTTTGCCTGCATCTGACTGATAAGTAGGTTTACTGCTCGAGTGACAAGGATTTGCGTCAAACTTGGACATTTTCTTGTCGACATCAAGGGCTATGAATAGCCATTGGGGAAGATGCGAGTCTCGGTCGACTCTTTGCCAAAGAGCTGCTAAAGAGCAATATGTTGACTATATTCTATAGCAGTATATCGTGGTATTGGTGTATTTAAAAAAAATATTTTCCCTTGTCGCAGCCCATTTTCAACTTTTAACAACTTCCTCTATTGCATTTCTTGGTTACTTGTTTAGAAACTAAGTATTATTTTTAATATTCAAAGTTCAAATGAGATTTTAGAAATCACTCATTCAATATTATTCTCCAACTTTCAGTTTGAATCTAAATGCATTTACGTCTTCAGCTTTACTTACGGGTTAATTTTAAAATAATAAATTTCATATAGGCCTACTGTATTATTTTTTAACAATTTTTATAATTCATAAACATAATTCAAATTCATAACTCATCTGATGTGAATCGTAAAATTCTAACGAAATTGAAAATAATTAAATCAATGCAGTAAGCCAAAATTTACATTAATTGCATTGTGCAAACAAGTAAACAATCATATTAAATTCGCCCTACAAATATGAGTAGGTACGATATTCTCTTTGTAAAATCTAATTAGTTTCAGTTAAGTGACTGCAATGCTGACTTCCCAGATAGGGAATCGTATCTTCTACAAAACGACGTTCACAAATTGTTCTAAATGAAGCGTGATGAAAATCGTTCAAAGAGAACTGTCCATGCGTTTCTCTGGCCAGTCCCGATCTCTGTTCAGATAGCCAACCCGTCACATTTATACGTGTTTAATCCAGCATATCTGACATCCTAGAGGAAATAATTAGATAAAGAATCAGCTCTAATTTCCTTTTTATCCATTTCATCACACGAAACGTCAGGAGTTCTAAACGAAATGAGATATCTAAAATTGACTGCTTCTATTCATGCTCATCGACTATTGTTAATGTAGAGCTGCCACCCACATTCTCCGTACTCGGTGGGTAACCTTCTTTTTTTTCCTGTAGGGGGCCCTTTTTCTTACGTAACATCATCCCACCGTCTGTTTCCAATTTGGGGTTTTTGTTGGTAGAGAAATAAGAGAAAAACAGACAAGGGTCTAGTTTTACCCATAATTCCTAAAACAACTTCTCCCATCTGTCCGGCTATGCTGCGACATATTATCCTCCCTGACAGAGGGAGAGGAAAATTCTTTCCCCCTTTAAGACATATGGCCCTGTTGACTACTTATATGACACCGCCATTCTGCAGATGATGCCATAGACACAATGCTTACTGCCATCCTGCATTTCCTCCTCACAATAACATAATCTCCTCGGTGATTATATAGCTGAAAAGGAGAGCAAGAGTTGCAATTAGAGTTGCGTTGAGTGACATTTACTATCAGCTCTACTTCCCCATATGTTTCTGCAGTTATGGAAAGCATTCTATTAATTTAATTCTCTCCTTTTTAAGAGATGGGGTGGCACAAATCTATATTAACTTTTCCCCTCAAGCTCTCAACAGGAACGGAGGAGAATGGTTTGAAAATTTAATCATTTATAAATGCAAATTTCCAAAATTTACCACTTTATGAATGGATTTGAAGCATTTATGTTCTGGAATTGTCTATTTAACGTTTTGTTCTCAAAAGATTATTAATCAAGCAGAAAATAAAAAAAGTAAGTCTTAAAGGGGGAGAGTATGCAATAATTTTCATATATATAAAGTACAGTACCTTACTCATACACGAGATGATAAAGCGTTATTTGATATGTATGACATTCGTTCTTCTACGCCTTTCTGAACATTTTAAGAACAATTTGTCAGCAATACAGCCTCTACAATTTAGTATATCATATCTGGATAATAAACAGTATGAAAAACGATGTAAGCATCTAAGCGAAGAAACGTTCTACTCTTTTAAACTTTTAAAGAAATGTCGTTAGAAAGAATGTTAAAAAAATAGAGAAAAAGAAAAGTTCTCTACTTATCGAAGACAAAACTGTAATTATATCACCAAATGCTGTAGGGGTTTTCAGTTCGCTAGGGAGAAACTTTTGCAAACGTAGCTGATTAATGGTATCGATAAACTCGGTGGGACGTGGAAAAAAGTGGGCTATCTCCTCTCACCACTAGGATCGGTTGTGCCTAATTGCAAGCTCGGTCAGTCGGCTTGTCTGTCCCTGGACACGTTTCTTGTTCAACTGTGATAAGGTCCGGTATACGTAGTAATAGAGAGGAGAATGTGGTAAATTAGAAAAGGCTCTAGTTATCTGAAGACCACGCCCGAGATGACTGATTCTATATGTTGACTTCCTATGTTTGTTTGATCTTTTGGGGTACTCTTAGATCGTAAAACAACTTTTCAAACGGAATGGGTGGTCTTCTTTTTCCTCACTAATCTAAAACTTCCCCACTCTGCACTTAAAAATTATTCTAGGAAGAAATATTTGATGTAGAATTTCTCTATTCTTTACCAACTTAGAGAGCAATTGTAGAATCCCAGAAGATATATTTCCTGATGCACCTAATTAATATGCAGTTTAAAACTTCTTAGAAACGGCAAAAGCCTATTAAATGTTCTGTAAAGTCTGTACTTAACAATTTTCTTCCCAATGGAGCCACAGTTCCAACCGTTGGAGATCTTATTCGTGAGAAGAGCTGGGAATATTCAATATAAGTCCTTGTTAATGGGATGCTGAGGTAGATCGAGTGGATCGTGTTATTCGCCAAGTTTCAAGTGTTTTAACTCCCCGTGTTCAGTCGGTAGCACTCGTGACTGCCTCGACAATGCTCTTCACAATCAAATTGATCCCCAGAAACATCGTATAGCTTTACTGTACCGAGCCATTGTTATAAAAGTTATACCAAGTAAATAAATTATCGAATAAATAATAGTAAAACTCCTATTATTAACAACGTTAAGATTTATAGGGCCTGGGGAGTTTCGTACCGAAATTATTAATAAGGGGGGCTGATTATGGGGTTGTTCACAGTCTCGTCTAGTAATTATAAGCTTATTACAGAAATAACCGATTATTTTGAAGCCCTATATGCTGGTTAAGATTATGTATCCATCATCATGATGGATAACAAAACGTCACTATTCCACTGTGTCCCTGAATCATTAAGTGTGTCACACTTCATGCCTGAATTAATCAATATGATTCATGAATATTAAAAATACTTTATTTTCTACTAACACTTGATAAATTTTTCAAATACATGTTAAAAATATTTTTTACTTATTCCATACTTAACTTTCATTATTATAATTTTCTATTCCTTAATACGAGAAATGTTGCTCGAAATCATTAAGTATAAATCCATATTTTGTACAGGGAGAAAGATAACAATTGAATGTACAACTGTTAAGCAGCGTGGATCGATGATTCATCTATGTCGAAGATCTTGTTTGAAGTAATTATTTTACATAAAAGAGATTGGTTAACTTTATCTTTATCAATATGGAGACTCAATGAATTGCTTCACATAATGGTATAATAATCTTTGCAATACAATATTGAACCCATAAAAGTGATGCGGCTTAAATCTGCCCACATTTTCGTGGCTTCTGAATATGTAGGGAGATGTGAGACGAAGATATATCTCGTGGCAATCCTTACATATATTTTAGTTTGTATAAAATGTTTTTATGTAGCTTATATTGCATTAAATGTACAATAAGCCGTGCTTAAGATAAGAATTAATCATGTTAGGTGATAAAATTATGTTATCTGATAGTGTTCTATGTAAATCATTAAATGCTCTCTACCTTTCTGGAGCATTATAGCTATCCATAAAACGTTTGAAGGCACCAATAATAAGAAGAAAGAACATTTATAATTTAGAATAATTAAGAGCAATTTTTCTTTATGGTTTTTACGATATAAAACAACTTTCATAACGGGCAATAAAATAGATAAAACCAGAATGAAAACAAGCCAAATTTTTATTATGCAGTATAAACAATCAATATTCAGAGAGCAGTTTTTCTTAATAAGTACATGTATAAGCAAAGTGTTTCAATAAAAATAAAACTGTATTCCGGAAATATTACACACGCCCTAAGGGTGCATATTTGACGTTTAGCATCGGAAGAAATATCAAAAGATAATCTTCATTTGGCATAATTTATCTGAATGACTTTATTACAACGTTTCGCCTCTTCTTACTACCCCCAATTAGCGTAAAAAATTCGATAAATGGCGAAGAGACTATTTAGGGGTGGAATCGGATGCAGCAAATGAAATAAAGTTGCCACTTCTTTCTTGTCTAGCCTTATCACATCGGAAGTCATTGCACTCAAATGTCTAGATCCCGAACGTTAATGTCATACAGTAATGACAGCATTTAAAGCAGACTACATCTGGAAGGCTGTTATAGTAATATATAAAAAAAAAAAGCCATGTTGTAAGTTTGAAGAGGTGATGTGGTGCATCGATAGGGCAGAACAATTAATTAGCATATGACGTGATCGTCACACGAAATTTATTAGGGACTGAAGCCGATTTACTCGGATGCTGTAATTTTCAATGTCTGGGTCATGATTGATGAGATCGCTGCTGACATCGCATGGCATACCGATGGTTGGGGTCACACCCAAAACTACATCTGGATGTTGTGCGAGGAATAAAACTATGTTCTATTCTATACCGTTATGAGATAAGAGGGCCAACACCTCATTTTTCCATTTCTTTCTTTAGTTTTTCATAATCTGATTCGAGTCTCAAATAAATCTAGAGATAATTTTAATTTGTAAAATGCTTTTTTCCTTCTCCCTGAGTAAGCTGCAAATCCTTGAGAATCTTATGCAAATTTTTTAGACAATTGATTACAACGTTTCTTAGTTTTTTTTTTTGTTCTGTTTATTATTAAAGCAATATTCAGTTAAGTTATCGCGAATAGTTTTATTATAGTAATAAAATTTTAATGTATTAGTTTTGTTAGATTATTTTTTAACATAAAATTGTCGTAAAAAGTGTATTTATTTGTGGATTTTTTAAAATATTTTGTGTTTGTTCATTAGATAAATTTCTTTATAAAATTAAAAAAATAAAATTTTATTTTATTTACATTATCTTTCGACTATTTAATTAGAATTTCTTATCATTTTTGAATGCTTAAAAGATTAATTATTCGACAAAATCATATAAATTAAGATGTTAAATAAACAAGAGATCAATTTACGAATTAAAATTTAAACCAAAATAACCACTGAATAGATCTAGAAGAATCTTTCATCTGCAACAAAGAAGTAGATGGAAAGATGCATGGACTAAAGGTTCTCTTATCTGACAAGACACGAAGTTTCTAAGAAAGAAAACAATTGAAAGCCGTCTGTTGAATCCGCCTTATCAGGAGACAACATGCACACAACCAGCTGTGGATTAGGCAGTCTTACCTTTTTGTATGCACAACAGTAGGGAAATGAGAGTGCCATTTAAACACAAACCCGCCGAAAACTAAACAGAATGGTGTTCAAGGGAGCGGAATGAAGAAGGTGACCAATAGTTTAATGAGGGAAGCTAAAAAGAATGATAAGTGCACTACGCAAACTTCTCTTTAGAAGCTATTCAATGACAACTAGTCCATGGCTTTTAAGCTTCTACTGCTTACCGATCGATAATATCTGGATTCTGTTTCTTTTCTTATTTTTGTTATGTTAAATTTTGTTTTATAGCCAGTTAATTAATTTATAAATTTTAACATAATAAAACCGTCAAGATTAGTTTAAATTTGTTATTTTAGTATTAAATATGCACGTTGAAAGTTTTTCTTCTTCTTTTCTGTTATCAAACTTATTCCAGTTACGAGCAGCAGCTATTGTTTTCTGACTAGTATTAATGTTCTCGGATCTACAAAATGGCTCTATGTATTTACTTGTTGCACGCTCACTCGCTCGATTTATTATTTTTATTTAAGAACTACTAAAGTTGTTGAGATATTCTTTATTTGCTTGGATAAAAATCAAAATTTGTCGAAGATTTTCTAACAGAAAATAATAGGATAGTTGCTAAGTGTAACCGAAAAAATTGAAGCAATCAGAGCATGAAGAGGCAACAAGACTTAATCCCTTACAAGATTCAAGACAAGCATATGAAGGAAGGACGTATAAAAAAAAAGTAAAGCCAATTGATCCAAAGCTTTAAGTAGCTACAAAGTGTAACGTTACGCAGATATTACTTCTATGGCGAAGGTAGAAGTAACGCTATAAACATTAAAACGCCAAACTGATCTTTAATGGTAGCACTTAACCATCACCCATTCCAAGCTTTGACAAGACTGACTGAATACGCGTCATTACACGTTTATTTAGCCATGGTAGCAAGCTACAAAGAAGCCAAGTGATTTACCCAAATACCAAACGATCATTAAGGGATGCCCTCCATTACCATAATGATAGGAGGGAGCAAAAGGATCTTTTCCAAGAACGTAGATTGTATTGTTGATAATCACTTTAGGATTGTTTCGGATCCTTTAAGAAAGAGGGACACGCTCTTCCATAAGTCGTTGTTTGCATCTGTGATAAATTCGCAGACATTTGAGTAGTGATTTATGTAGAAGAAGCGATTCCAAATGATTTTACTTTCCCCTTTCTCCAGTTTTTCTTTTATTATATTCATCAGAGGAATTACTTGTTACACAAGATTAATTTTTAAATTTTTATTCTGTTAAAGTTTCTTAATTTGATTTCTTCTTCTTCTTTTTTTAAATATGAATTCAATTTTTAAAAAGGAATAAAGTATTTATCTAAGAAACGATTAGTAGAGAATAAAAGAGATGTGATGTATTCAGAAGAGTTATTTTGTGATAAGGTAGCGTGGGCGTTTGAGGAGGAATGTTGGAAAGTAACCGAGAAAATGAAAAATGGGAGCAAAACACGTGTTAGGATGAAGAAGTGAATTAAGAGGATGAGGTAAATTAATTAGTCATTTTAAATCACTTGTTTTGTTAAAACATGAAAAGAATGTGTTGCGTATACTTGATTGGAGTTGTATGAAATATGAAACAACACTTACAACAAAAGAATATCAAACACCTTTATAATTTTATACATAATTTATTATTTATAACAAGAGCTAAATCTTCTTAAAATTTATTAGAATATTCAGCCATATTTTAAATAAATTTGCTTATTTTATACAAAAATAAATAAATAAGTGTTGCAGCAGTATACCATGCTATTCACTTTACATCACCAGTTTTAATAACAGGAAAATCCTCTCTAAAAACAATTTTTTGTTATTTGGATTAATTTATAAAAGAAAAAATGTGCTTTGTTATTATTATAAAGCGACAAACGTGTTTAGTTTTAATGGATTATTACTCTAAAAAGAAATTTAAGTTTGTGCAAATAGAATAAATAATTTTAATTTTCAATTATAAACAGATTAATTGTGAAGATCACTGGGTTATGTTTTAAATACGCAAAAAAGGCTAATGAAAGTCTAATTAAGGCATTAATCAAAGTGTAATATTTCAATTTATTGTAGATTGTAGACTGTACACTGAAAAGCCTACAGGCTAATTATGCAATTTACACGTTGCGAATATTCATCAAACGGTTCAAGTCTTGTTCGGATATTATACGAGAAGGTGCTGTCAGCAAATTCTGGAATAATTAACTACCCAGACAGAACAGAATGTTCAGAGCAGTGTAAAATTTTACCACTCGACACAATTTAATATGTTTAAATGGCTCCAGTAATTTAAACTAATGTAATAATGTGAAACTCATCACCAGCTGTCCACTTTTAACAAATGGTCATGCTTGTTGTTTGTTTCGTACCATTGAATAAAATGGATCAAATCATATATATATATATATAAGACATAGCTGGCGAAGTGGCAATAGATTTGGTCTTTCGTTGGGTCCGAAGCTCGCAACTGACAGCTATCAATCGATGATGATGTTGATAGTTTGTGGCAGCAAAATGGAGTTCTGTCTCGTCGATTACCACAAATCTGACGCTTTCAATCTTATAAATCTTCAACTATATCGATATAAAGGTGGATATAAAGACTTGCCACGGCTGTAAACTCGATTGTTATGCGAGGTAAACCCTTACAATTCTCATTTACAAAGGAACAGAAACTGCAAATTGGCTATCAAAACTTTTCGGCTTTGTTCAGCTCTAACAAAAGAACTGCTAATGGAATAAATTGGAATTCTTCAAACAGAGCTCACAAACTAGCTCTCTTTACTTATACATCACCATCTATTCGGAGCAATTAAGGATAATTGAAAACTGTGATTCTCAGACCGCAGCAGCACTTCTTGTAAAAAGGAAGTGGATAAATAAATAGTGTTTTCTGTCCTGGAATAGAGAGTAAGTCCTTGGTCATTTGTTTGTACGGGAAATGTTCAGAAGGATTTGTCTTCTGACGGACGTCGTTCGGAAAAGAGGTGACCACCTTACTAATCGATCTGTTTACTTACTTCTGGACGTGTAAGGTGAGCAATAAATTGTGCCATTCTCTCGGGACATAGTTAGTCTCGAACATAGCCGCCAAATTAACTGCTTGATTACTAGTAACAAACGAAGTAAGCTAACCACAGCTATTTCCCACAGCGTTAATCATGCATCGGTGCGACGAACTTTCATCACCTAGAGGTGTTAGCCAACTTTTTCCCCCCTTCCTTATCCCTATTTTTCTTCTATGGTAAATCTGGAATGAAATATCAAACATTAATTTTTGACGGAGCTTTAATGGAGTACAGGAATTATTTATGATAAGCTGTAAGGAATTGAAATTCTATGAGTCAATGATTGAGTCATATTCAATGAAGGAAGGTTGATAAGTTTAAACATATTCGGTAACAAACGCTTAATTTGGGATGAATCATAGAAAAAAAAGTGTATGGCTCCGAGGCTAAAGACCTTCTACTGAATCGAGTTGATTTGTCTCTATTGTGGGAGATGTCATTCATTTATCATCAGACTTTTATCGCTTTTTAATTGCAAATTGACGATCGACTTTCCGTGGTATCATGTCTCTTCCATCCCAAAAGACCCTGGGGAGCGGTTGCCATTTTACTGATGGAAACTAACACATTCTGCACACATACACGTCACATATTTACTTTAAATACGAGGCCACGCTGTTTCTGTCTTGTAATGACATCATAAGTTATACATCGGGCTCCTTTATGGACCCCTATTGACACAGACTCATTTATTGCTACGGTTATTAATAACTTTTGTCACCGATGCCAGTTTATATGAAATATTGGCCTAACCTACTAATTTATAGCAATCGTTAATCCTAATTTAATTTATAAAGAAAGGAAGGAATATAATTTTTACAAGAGAGCTTTCTCCATCTTCTCATTGAGCGTGTATTGCATTTCTATCAATAATCTGCATTGGTTGTTGGGGAAATTCATAGAATACAAGGAGATACACGCTAGGGACCTTTAATTATCTTCCTCATAGCTTTCTGCTAATGACAAGTCCATCAACGTGTACCAGATCTTTATAGTACCTAAATAGGGCGGAACACCGAGCCAACATAGATGCAAATTAGCTTAATTGCATTTATGATACTCCAATTCCTGCTACTGTTTGTCTGTCGTGCATGAAAAAACTCCCACTTTCACATTTACACAAACAATCAAGAAACTGTTTTTTTATCAGTGTTGCGAGGTCGATACCGGTTATTTTGTTTTCAAATATATTAATTTATCTAATTGTTGATAGGGAAAAAAGAGAAGATCTCGAGATAAAAGTATTAAAATAGGGTGGCGTTTCTGTAAAAAGGAAGTTTCCACTTAAGGGATTGAGACTATCCCATCCACCCTTTATTGGTAGCCTACATTATACGGATATTTAATCAATCCACTCGCCCTAATCTGTGTAATCCTACTGAAGTGAAGGACCACAGATCTGTAAATCTGATGATGGGAAACGAAAACAGCTTATAAGAAGAGAGAAAGAGAAAAAAGCGAAATCCGCACGATATAAAAAAAACGCTCTTTTCGTCCGACCGACAAAGGTTGGCGCATTCATGGTTCCTAGAGAACTGCAGGATTACGTGACAAAAACGGACCAACGGAGCGTGATCCTGCAACTGTCACTCATGATGACTCACGACCCGACCGAGTTCGGTCCACTATCGGGGACAAAAGATGTGACCCAACCCCTGGACAGGACGGGAGAAGTCATGTGAAGTGGAAGCTGGGAGCATGACAATACGAACACTTACCCTTCCTGCCACATTCAACCGCACCGTTTTCTATTGGGGATTTTCCTTTGGTTGCCAAAGGGAAACCTCCCCTTAGGCACAAGCATTATGAAACTCGCTATCTAACACTTACAATATAGACCTATACGGGTCACTTAGAAGCCAAGTACGATATCTCTGTACATGGCATTTGGTAGTGGAGTCTTTAAGTCTAGTCAGCGACTAAAATGATGAGAATTATTCTCGTTATCTCGACAAACCAGAACTTGGCAGTTAAATCCGCTGTTGTGATAAGTACTCACTCATCTCTCTCATTTTCGAGCCAATTGTGTTTAAATCTCCTCGGATATTATTTTACTCTTTCATCAAATTTAATTTGTTTCATTTAAACAAATCTAACATCGTCATAAATGTTAAAATTCAACAATAATATTATATTATTATGTCAGATTTGTTTCGAAAAATCTCTTCTCTAAAGTTAAGAATAGCAAGATAAATGGAGGGTGAGTCTTCGTTTATCAACTATTTAATTAATTTAATACAAAATTATTTATAAAATATTTTTCTTAATTCCTTTAAACATTAAAACACCATTTAATTTCAAAAGAAAAATTCTATTTATAAACTAGTTTAGTTCAGTGAATTTTTAGTTTCTTCTATTTTTCATGAGCTTTATTGTCAAGACTACTTTACCATACAGGACGTAAGATCTTTTGATATGTTGGAAAACACGAAAGAAAAATGTTTTTTTATTTATTTGAAACAAACAGAAAAGAAAACCGTTTATATATATATATATATTGCATTTATG
>NW_019384322.1:841661-855152 GCF_000671375.1 Centruroides sculpturatus
GAGGAAAAAAAAATACAGAATAAAAATTGATAAAAATGAAAAATAAATAGAATTTTTAATGTATTTTTTTGATTGAAAAAATAAATAAAAAAACACACACATATATATATTATTTTTTCATCTCATTTTCTATAGCTTATCATTAAAAGCTACCAGGAAAAAAAAAATTATAGGTCATAGAAGATACCCAAAGGGAGATAATTATGATAATTTTCTTTTGATTAAAAGTACAAAATATAATTTTCATAATCAAATATTATTAAAGGTGAATAAGATATTTTTTCTAATATTAAATGATTAGTTTATAGTTAATATAAATATATTTAAGACACGATTTAATATTAATGTATTTAATTATTTGTAGAGCGTATAATATACGAGATAAAATTCAGAAGATAACGTATCTTTGAATTAGAATCTAATTAAAATCTACTGATATGACATAAAATTATCATGATTTTTGTATTATATAATTTTAATATTTTAAATTTTATATACTTAATAGAAGCGTATAATATAGAAGAAACAATGGTGAATATTTTATTTAGTTTTATATACACTTTTGAATAATGTTACTTCACTTATGGATTTTTGCTAGTATATGGAATAGGCAAAGTGTACCATTTCATGATAGAATGTGCCTATGTTGACTGTGACATGTACAAACGTCCATTTTACTAATAGGACACGTGCACTTGAACATTTTGTTTGCGAGGGGTGATCGCGATTCTATGATAAAGCATGCACAAACGATACTTAGCGAATATAACTCTTATGTCTAATTAAATCTCTTTTTTCTCCCCTTCTTCTCCCTCCTCCGCTTCCACTCATACAAAATAGAAATCAATAAACAAATATAATGACAGAAAGATAATTATAATTAATTAAAAAACAGGAAAAGAAGCGACGAAACAAAATAGAATAAAGGCGTTTCGGCAATGTCAAACACTTCTTTTATCAAAGGTTTGCTTGTCAAATGTGTTTTGCAGTTCACGTTCAAAGAAGTAATTATTAAAAGAATCACGTTTCAAACATCTTTATTCAACATTTATTAATATTAAATTAAAACTATACATATTAATATGGTTGTGTGTCGTTAATGCTGTCAACTTTGATGTATTTACTCGAACGAATTTCTATCGAATCTCATTTTCTACCCTTATAAACTGATAAACAGTTAATCATTTTTTTTAAAAAAAATGGATAGAATTTTATTTTAAATTGGTTAAATTTTATTATATATTTATCATAAGTAATGTATTTATGTAAAGAAGATTCACACACACCTATATAAAATTTTTGGAAAGTTTATATAAAGCATATGACAAGCGAAATCCATTATGGATCGTGCTATGTTTCTCGAGGTCAGCCGTGACCAGAAATCGGGACAGTGACAAAGTACACCTGCCCAAAGAGAAACTCTCAAGATTCGATCTTAGACGGTCTTTTTCCCTAGGGATAGGAGAGGTCGCCAAGACGTGGGGCCTTACGATAACCTAATTTATTACGCTGCCTATCCCACTGACTTCACGTCCCACGTGACATAGCACGTGAGCCCTTTTCCCCCTCCTTTTCTTTTATTCTGACTTCTTATTCTCTACTAGATCCTGACAAATTACGCATTCCCATTTCAAGCTACTGTTTGACCTCTTATGCTAAGTAAACCGACTTCTTTTATTCGAGACGTCAAAGCCGGACACGAAAGAAGTTTAGGTGATTCATTGGTGGTTTCTTTACGGATTTTAACTAAAAATATCACATAAAAAGATACACTGGAATATTTGTTATACAAACCACTGGAGTATATAAAGAAATGCTGGTTTTATTTGAGCCCCTCTTGCCTTAACCCAACGTCGATACCTATTGACTCTACCATGTTTTAAAATCTGCATAACTAAGTTAACGAAGGAGGGGGATATTCTGTCGCGTGTTTACTGTAAACAAGCAGACAATTGGTCGCCTGATCTTTTATATATTCTAGTAGAGTGGCGTTTATAAATCGTGTCGCGATGTTTCTAGTTTTAAATGTCTAAAAGAAGAGTGAATAATGTTGCAGAATATCTTATCTTTTTCATGTTTGTAGTATAGTAAAATTTATCATTCTTTTTCTAGAAATATATAGAGCAATTTATATATATATTTATATGTAGCTTATATAGGCCTATATATAAAGAAAAAGCAACAGTAATACAGAGATTTTGGAATTGTTTCTGTTGGAAAAATTGGCAAGAACAAAGTTTTATCTTATTTTTGTTATTGGTAGAAAAGTTGATGTAAGAAATTACAGAAATTGAATTTATTTTTGACTCTTTTTTTTCCTCTTAAAAAAATGGTAGAAATAATTTGTTTTAGTAGTTTTTTTCTGACTGGAAAAGCCACAAAATTTAAAAAATATCACAGGGAGAAAAAGATATCAAATCTAAAAAATTTATCTGTATTTAAAAGAGTTACGAAAGGGAAAAATCATATAAATCTGTTAACTTTTATTATTAATTTTTAAATTTTTATTCTGTTAAAGTTTCTTAATTTGATTTCTTCTTCTTCTTTTTTTAAATATGAATTCAATTTTTAAAAAGGAATAAAGTATTTATCTAAGANTATTATTTTGTGTTCCCGAATAAAAGGAAGGCTGACTATTACATAAAGACGAGTTTGAATTGGAAAATGTACTGTATAGTACATGTTAAAGGCATGTTTTAAAAATTGAAATAAAATTTAAATAAAATTAACTTTTATAATTTCTTTTTACAGTTTTAAACATCGTTATTTTAACAATTATATAAGGCTAGATTTTATATTTAACAGTACTTTAATTAGTTTATTTTGTTGGGTTATTTTAATTGAGCTAACAAAGCTATATTTATAGAATTTAATATTAATAAAATTATTTTGAAAAAAGTACTGTTATATTTCTTCAAACTGGATCGATTTACAAAGAAATTATTATGGAAAGATAATAAAGAGAAGTGCTGATAACCGCTAGTTGACAATAAGTCTGATAGAGTTATCAATTTTAATAGTGTCTATGGAAAACATATAAACACAGCATACGATATTAGTGACAAGGTGATGTGTCCTATCACTTTACAACATTAATTTGTCCATAGCTTTTAGCGTGCTTCATCCTTCAGTGTCACCAAGGTGTAGATAGATCGGACAGCGAGGAAACATTTCTAGATGATGTATCACAGTCGGAGAAAGACTTTTCCTTCCTTTTTCCAGACAGGTTAAGACTTAAAAGATAAGCTGAATAAACAAATCTTTTCTCACCAGTTCTGGGTTAAGAAAATAACTTAGCAGTAACTTTTATTCTTAAACAAATTCGTCTTAACGCCTTCTCGAACGTGACTTTATTTTATGGTTTTCTGTGGATGAAGAGGAGAGAAGAATGCTGAAGAGAGGGAGAGCAGGAAAAGTTTTGGGATCGAAACGAGAACAAAATTTCGTGGGATCGAGAAGAGCAAAGTTTAATGATGTTAGAGAAGAAAAGAAGAAAAAAAAATTAATGTTAGACGAGGAAAAATGATTTGCTGGAGGGAAAAATCGACGATTTGGGCAATACAAATCGAAAATTATAACGATTAGAGAAGAAGGAACGTATTATATAGAGTAACGTTAATAAAGAAGTAACTAGAAAAACAAATTTTCAAAATTGAGAACTGTAGAAGGAAGCGATACAAAGTAAAAATATTGGACACGTGACAAGAAAAACAAAAATCAAAAATAAAGGAAGAAGAATGTAGAGATTATTTTAGGAGATGGCGTAAATGCTAAAGGAGGGTAGACAAACAACATATTAAATGAAAGGAGAATAAACAAAAAAGAAAAAAAAATAGGGGGGAAATACTTGAGAGAAGATATAAACGAAGATGTCATTAAACCATGATTAATTTATCATTTTAAATCGAAACCAAATTCGATTATATTAATAACTTAGAATCTATCCCAACATAAAAATCAATAAAAAGAATAATAATCTATCCAATCTAAAACCGAACGCAAAACTTTACAAAGTTACTAATCAAATAATTAAACCTAATTGGATTCCTAATTTAATTATGGATCGATGAGAGTTTGTTTCCATTAATAAGATAAACTCAAGTTCAATCAATGTCCTTCGAGATAACTTGAAGTCGAGTTCAACTTCTTAATATTTTATGGGTTTAGCATAAATCTTAAAATATAATTTACTCAAATCGATGAGGAAAAATATTGTTATAGACAATTTAATTTGCTAATACTTTAAAGAATATATAGTAAAAATATAAAAGTTAAAAGTCTCATCGCGCGTTGAGGAATTTACTGTAATTTTTGTTATTTTCTTCTGTCTAACTTCACGTTTTTTTTATTTATTATTTTGAAAGGAATCTGATAAATATTACGAAATTTATAAATAATGGAGGATTAAAAGATTAACAAAACAGAATTATAAGAGGAATTTATCTCTGAAGGAAACATAAAGCTTCAGATAAAGGGCGTATCACGTTATAAAAATAAAGATGAATATCCTTGATAGGAGGAATAAAGAAATATTGGATAAGAGAAAGAATTTTGCTTAAACATAACCGAAACATTATTTACATAGATAAAAAGAAAGTCGCGTGTAGTATTTAACCGAGCGAATCATTTATTAGTGTTGACTTAAAAGAAATATCACAGATTCAATTTGACGTCCGACTTGACAGCGAGTGTCCAGAGAGATGAAGTTGCAGTATACCCAGGAGATGGCAACAATTCTGATCACGTAAGAAGAAGGCGATCGAGGAAAACACATTTCTTAACAATACTCTAGCGAGGCGAAGCAGTTGGTGATTTTGCCACCGTATAAGCGCAGGGACTGCCATCCAAAGCTGTAAATACTTCGATGGTAACCAAGACTATTTCCTATTGTTCACACTGAGACAGAAGATACCTATTTCGTCCTTCGTGTGACTAGAATTCTGACTCGACCAATGTCGCCTCCTGCATAACTGATGCTAAGAACTTTATCTGCAGAACTGTATCCTGTTTGCGTTAGCAACGTCTGTTTCGTCGTTAAAGGTCTTTCAAGTGAACAAACTGCTCTAATTATATTCCAAATTATTATGCTTCTGCTCACTTTCTTGTTTGTTGCTTTGTTATTTCCTTGTCTAAATGTTATTCGTTTCGTTTCCTCTACGCTTTCTGCTCTTATAATTTTGCAATAAACGTTTCTAGTTGTAACTTTTTATTGTTAACTTATCTGTTATTCTCTCGCATGCTTCCTTTAAAGTATATATATATATATTTTTTTTTTTTTTTTACAGTTTCCCATTTTGTTTATGAATTTACGCGACGTTACACGCATATTAACGCATCTAAACGCCAGCAAGCGTAAGAAATTTATCAAGTAATAACAAGAAATACGAATTAATCTTAGAAAATAACTTTAAAATATTAACAAGAAACTGACACCGTATAAGACTTGGAATATCAGTAAAAAAAAAAAAGTTTATTTTTTGACGTTATCCAAGAAAAAAAAAGCAGGAAAAAACAGGTTAAGAAAAAAGAATAAGAGGATCTTCAACGGATGAAGGGTAGTGACATTTTTCGACAGGGAAATTGACGAGTGGTGAGGAAGTGCTGTCACGCTGCACCCTGGCTACACGTTGTCATTACACCTGTAATTTTCTCCCGGAGTTGCCTTGGGAACAGAAGTGCGTCAGGTGCAGCTGATACGGAACTTATACTGTACAGTCAATATTCCAGATATCTGTGATATTTAAGCTAAAGCATTTCCGTTAGTTTTGTCGCTTCTAGGAAATTGATGTATAAAGTAAAGTTTGCTGCTTCACTTGGCAGAAATGCCTTTGCATTTAAATCTAAATATACTCTTATAAAAGTATATTTAAAAAAAAACTTTTTAACTATTCCTCTTATAAAAAAAATAAGGATAAAAATATATATATATATATACTTTAGAAAGCATTATACGTGTTAAAAAGTAAAATTTTAAAATATCCGACATTTTATTTAATATTTTTATGGATGATATAATACTCTTTTAGGCACTTTAAAAAGGTCTTTTGCGATAAAGTTTTGAAAATAA
Organism: Centruroides sculpturatus; assembly: GCF_000671375.1. NCBI lineage: Eukaryota > Metazoa > Arthropoda > Arachnida > Scorpiones > Buthidae > Centruroides > Centruroides sculpturatus. The sequence goes on from NW_019384322.1 coordinate 847,729, forward strand.
CTTATTTTAAAGCATTTCTATGGCTTGAAAAAAGATGTAGGAAGTGATAGAAAAAAAAATAACATTTTAAATATATGAATGAATTCGAATTTAGTATTACACCTTGATTAAACAGAATAAAAAAAATCAAAGTAATCGACAACGAATTACTTAAGAATTGCTACTGTAATGAAGAATAAAAAATAAGTTTCTAAGTAATTTTGCTCAGCGTGTCACGATACTCTTGTTTATGTTAAATTAGAAAAAAAATAACATTTTAAAAATAAATTTTTTATTCATTCCAATGGCTTTAAAATCAGTTCTTGTGTCTATACTGATTTTCGTGATTTGTTCTTCATGTTTAAGTGACAAGGTAAGTTATTACCATTATATATACTTTATAACTTAAATATTTAACTTATNATTTTTATTTAAAATTAATATCATTAAATGAATTTAATTATTTTTAACGGTTTATATCGAGTGTATGAATAGCTGAATTACGTTAAAAGTTAAATATTTTGTTAACTTATATAAATATCACTAATTTTCTTCATACATTAAAGAGTAGTTTTAAGATGATTTAAAGGGTCTAACTTGTCATTTTCGAGTAAATAAACATCTTAACCTTTAAGAATCTCCCGTAAACTAAACAGACTCCTCTTCAAATAAACTAGCAAATATTAGGGTATTTGCCAGATGCAAGATGTATTCTACAAATAATAGATCTCTTCGACCACCCAAGAAGGTAAACACCTCACCTTTAGCAAAAGGAAAGATAGGGTTGCATAGCATCCTTCATTCCTCCCCAGTCAAGAGCAAGGCAAATACTTATAGAAATTCCAACTAAACAAATTTCAGAAAGGAATATTTTCCTTATGCTTTAGATAAGATAAATATAAATATATCTTGGGAGGGGTTCGAAAACGACTGATTCATATTCTTTTCTTCATTACAATTGGAAATGAGTATAGGTATCACTAGAAAATTAGGGAGGAGTCGGATTTTATCAGCTTCATCTTTGAACTAGGTGTAATTGGTGGGCTCGGTTTATGTCTTGTCTCTACCATTTCGAGAAAACAAACTATATATATAAATATATAAACCGATATTTAAACAATTCGATACTTAGCAATGTTCATGACTGCACATTTATCATTGAACAGTAACATTAGAGAGCGTCATGCATCATCGCCAAATTGACTGTACAAGTTAAGGGGTAATCTTTTTTTAAATCAGAAGGTGTGTCACTTTAAAGTCGTTTTATTCCCCTTTAGAGCCCATTGTTTTGTTTCCATCCCATCTTTAGTCGAATCTTGACTTGTTATACAGGTCGACTACCTTCAAGATTGATTACTAAATCTATATTTAGGAGAGCTTTGATTCATTTACGCATTTTTAGATATTAATAAACCGGTATTAGTTGTAAATTTCTAAGCTTTTAATTTTTTTTTAATTTTAAATTAAATTAATATTTAATAAAATATTATTAGAGAATGTTGTAGAAAATTAACATGGTAGAGAAAATAAAGAATTATAGTGAAAAAATTTTTAGATTTAAAAAAAAAATAATAATTTTATAGATAAAAACTTTGTAATATTTATTTGTTTCTCTTCGGATTCTTGAGAAACTTTTTGAATTAAGTTGAAAGTTTGCAGCCAAATAAAATAATTATTCGACAAAGCTTTAGCAAGAGATCAATAGAATTGAAGGTAGCGATTTACTGAACAAAATTCTGGATATAAAAAATTCATAACGGTAAGGAACTCTTCTATTATATTGTTAATGCAGAGAACACGGAACGGTGTTCAAAGATTGATCAATTATTTGCTTACTTAAAAGAGTTCACTTGCCAGCTGCCACAACATTCTATGGCACTCTACAATACAAGCAATATTTGCAACGTTCGATCTCTTCTGCAGTAAGAAAAAAACGAAAAAAAAAAACCTAAAAATCTGATAGGACTAAAGCTACACACATTTTGTGGGATATCGAAGTTACAAACTTTCTTAAATCCCAAACGAAAGTAGTAAGAAATCCCTAGAATTTTTTTTTTGTTATCTGTATACTTTCAGGACTTCTAAAGCTCCTATTTGGATTCTTCTTTCTTTAGTAAGGTAGACCTTGCTATAGTTTTTTGACAATAGCTCTAGTGTCATATGAGGGCGGAAGTTGAGGGAGCTATCTAGATGTTTGTAATGTTTTTCTCAATCTCTTGCATCGGAATGCTTTATAACAAGATATCTACACGTGGATGGGGGCTACGGTTTCAAACCGACACGCTTTCTACCATGTCTAGTAACAGACTTCACACTCAATACCAAAAAAGTATTTCAAACCTAAGCTTGAAATATATGAAATAGAAGTAGAGTCAAGATGCAACGAAAAGGCGAGAGTGATTTAAAGGAAAAAAGATGGACTTTGTCTGATAAAGATTCAACCAATCTCCGGAATAAGACCAGAAGAGAGATGGTGAAAGTCCAAAAATAATGTCGGCTATTTCAGAATCGCAACTGCTTTGTTTCTTTCCAACCATCATAAATCTCGAGGGACTCCGGGTGAACCTATGCCACCAGTTAAATGATAATAGATTGTCATTTTTTATATATATAAAAAATATTTTGTTCTTGTTACTAAGAAAATTTAACTAGAATAATAAAAAAAAATTTCTATTTCTGAACGGAATGCGTACTTTAAATTCGTGCCACGATGGTCTGGGTGTATTAGATTGCACAGTTCATGCTCACATGAAATGTGGCTCACCCATCAAGAAAAGTAAATGCTTTAGGAATTCTAAGCAGTAGAAAGTTTACCCAATTTAGAGAAAATTTCCTTTTTCCATTTCTTTTGCTGCGGTATAGAAATTAGAATTGTGTGTCTCATTCCTATTGACCCTATATCGAGCGTGTGTAAGACGATATTTATAGCCAATGTGAGAAATCCTCTATAATACTGTAGTGAAACATAAATAACTACATTGTAGTGACTTATGATCCATTTAATAGGCCTATAAATGCTCTTTTGATCGCAATATCAGCCGATTTCTTTCTCTTTCATAGATATAATATATTAGACATATCTTCGACGATTAAGGAAAGATTCGCTGAATTTCGAATAAAAAGATCTACAATATCTTTGATTTTATAGAATTTTGTGGCATTCGATTGCCTCAATATTTTATATCTTTCGCCTGATAGAATTTTTATTAAAATGTCTCCATGCATTAATGCATTTTCCTTTAGAAATTTTGATCTTTCCATAACTTACTTCGAGAATTTCGATATTATTTCTGGCATTAAGAATATTTTTATATTACAATTAAATGCAGTTTTTTTTCATAAATCGACGATACATACTTTAAAATGGGGATTTAGAATATCATATTATATAAATTTAATCGTAAATAACACTTCTTTTCCTAATTTTTTGTGATGTTTTCGTTAAGAAAACGTTAAATTTAATATTATAAAAAATTCAGACTTTTAAAGAAGAGAATAAAAAGAGAACACTTATAAATATTTTTCTACTTATTCTGCATTTATTCATCTAAAACTTTCTCCATTAAATGATGCATTATCCTAACTTACTCATTACAATAATGTTTCTTAATAATAAATTTTTCAGCAATTTTCATTTTTTAATTAAAAAAGTTTTAATTAATATAAATTAAATTTATAATTTATTAATTTTCTAATTAAAAATGGCATTATGAGCACTCCCTTTCATAAAAAAAGAAGCAATTTAATTTAAAAGTTTAAAAAAAAAGAGAACATTCTCACGAAGATCTATAATGGCTATCAGAAGGAGTAGGCCTCTGGGGCGATAGATCTATCGAATCTTCAGTGGTTATAGAGTTGCTTCAGTAACAATTTTCGTCTTGGGAAAGATTCTATCGATACTAACATTACTTTCCATGTTAATGATCTACTCGGAAAGAAAACGGTTAATCATCTAAAACGATCTGACAGAATTCTCTTTTTTTTTCTAGCAAATATAGTAATTTGCTTTATTTTTCTTTGTAAATTTAAACTCCCGGATAAAGGAGTGTTTAGTAAATAAAAAAAAGAGAAGTAGATGATTTGTTTCAATTTGTCTAGTAATTTCTTTTTTAACGATGGTACGAAAGGAGGTGTGATGTCTTGTACCTTCGACCATTACACATTTTATCCTTAGAGACTTTTCAAAGAAAATTCTTAAGTGGAGAAGACTACCCGACTGCTAATGCATTACTAGGCATGTAACCCGACAACACTGGTGGAAAATTTACTAGGAAGCTAAAAGGTTGTGTCTACGATAAAGGCGACAAAGAGACATTTTGCTTAGAAGCACCATCAATCATCTCAACTTCTTTTTTTTTTCTATCGGATGCTTGCTCGAGCAATTCGAACGACTGAAATTTTCCTTATCAAACTTACACTATTGTTTCTTGTTCTATCTATTATCTGTACAGAAAAATTTCTTTTCGTTGTCGATTCTCGTGAATTACAAGAGAAATCAGAAAGAAATTCGTAAAAAAAAAACAAAGAAAAGTAACTGAAAGAAGCTAATATGTCCCCATTTTTTTCTGTTTCCTTAATCGGTGCTATGTACTTCGACAAACAAAAACTTCTAGCGAAAAGAAAAGAATCGTACAAGAAACATTTTCAAAATTAAATTTACAAAACTTTCTTTTTAATTTTTCCAATGGATCTCTCGGAGTTTCGATATAAAGACGTCTTTTGGTAAAGTGTACTGTATTTGAAGAAAAATAAGATATTTATATATTAAAAAAAACTCTGGAAAAAAGGACGTTACGGTTAAAACGACAGAGAAAAAAATTATTTTGAGAAGAAACTGTTTAAGCTTAATCGCTAGTACAGCAATAATAGTTCAGAAAAATAAGCCCGATAACAGGTGGGTTCTTCCCAAACTAGTATGGATCTAAAGAGCTCGGGGCCTCGTGTGACGTGGCCACACATTACAACTGTCCTTCTATCGGACATCGAAGTTTTATGCACTTCATTATACTCCAACGAAATCAGTACTTTGTTTAAAAGTTGACTGACTCAGTCTATTGTCTCACGAAGGGGGACGACACACAGCATCGCGAACTCAATGGCTCGTGCGTATTTCCCACCCCATCTTTTCACTAGATCTCTGTGATTCATGACAGTAACTGGAGTCTCACCCACCCCTTGGGCAACGTGTCAGTAGGGACGGAGGGCCTTGGTCCCCTCGGTTCCCCCTTCGCAAGTGACTTTTAAATTGGTGAGTCATTTTGGTGCCGAATTCGGTGTCCGCCTTTTTTCACCCTAACCCCAAGTTGGTGAAATTTAGCGTGAACACCGCCCACTTATTGGAATAGACGTGAACTGTCAGACTCATCTTTGTTATCCATTGTTAGGATAGGTGACTTCCTGGCTTTTGTTTGCCACGTCTGACTGAAAAGCTTCGCATCCTAAGAGAAATTATCCCAATGCTCAAATCTTGTAAAATTACAAAAGAAAATAAAAGCAATTCATACTTAAATTAAATTAGAAGGAAAACTGCAAAACAGAGGAAAGATTCTCATTATTGGAATGCAAAGATTTTTCCATTTCTTAAAAGCAATTTTATCTAACCATTAACGAATAGAAGTATTGTGGACTAACTTTAACAGTAAATTTAGGGTGCTCAGTGAAATGTTACTTTGTTGGCCAGTAAATTGGAGTTGTCGGTAAGGTGTGGAGGCACCAGCGGCTAATCTTTCTCCTCCGTAGATAAGAAACTTGGAAGGGGAAGAAGATAAATGTAAGACAAAACACTCTTCTTTTCGCCATCGTCTGACGGGGCATAAATCATTCGATTTTCTATTCCTCCACTTGTGGTCTTAAAGGTGGATCTCGGTGTCTGAATCTTTTAACGGATAAAGTGTGAAACTATCCTTACACTTTTTAGATAGGACCTGTCTTACTAATAGGTAAATTTAGACGTCGATACAACAAACTAATTTAGTTCTATCGATTCGCGTAAACGAATGTTTTTACGGTGAGCAACACAAAGCAATTCGATACTTTATAAAATATATAACTTAGATATAAATTATAAATTATTATATTTTAACACTTAAAACCGCCTGTAAGTAATCTTTAAATTTTGAACATTATATCTAGTTTTAAATTTAAAAAAAAAACACCCATCAAATAATGATTTTTATACATATTTAAGCTAAGTAGTGTAACGTTATAAATAATCGAATTTTACGATAATCTTTGATAAATATAATTAAATAATCTCACATATATATAGATTAGAATCGCGTCATGACGCATGGAGAGCTAAGCGACGCGTCGCGACGTATTATAATATTAGAGACGATAAACTGATTTCTGTGCACTCGACACTTGTCTACTTGAAGTAATTAGGCTAAAACGTATGACATTCGATACTGTCTTATTACAGCAAAGTGGCAGACGTACAATCTAGAGAATTGACAAATTATCTTTGATAATAAGATACTTTGAATAAGATTTGTATCAGAATCTAATCAGAGAAGGACATAGTGACTAAATTTTTACTTTATTAAGTTAGTTACCGTTTAATTAAGTTCTGCCAAGGAAGTGATGTAACAGGAAACTTCCAACCCCAACCTGTTCGGTTGGGTCGAAACTTTTCTACACTTCAATTAACTCACCGATTATCAATTATTGAAGAATCTAGTTGCAGTCGAATCAAAAATCTACGATATTATATTTAACAAAGGGGGAAAAAATTTCAAGCGTTAAGAATTAAAGGGGTGCAAATAGAAATTGTAGTCCTTTTATTCTGACTGCAAGACGGTGTCAGTCGACGGTTATTGAACCATCTGGTCCTACCTTCCATCATAGCTAATCGCCATTGCCCATATTAGGCCTATCAATCACCTTCAGCTGGTATAAGAGTATTTTTTTTTTTTTTTTTTTTTTTTTTTTTGTAAAAGAAGTGAAAGAGAGAGTTGCTGTGAGACGAATTGATCTGTTACCAACTCGGGACAAAACGCAGTCATCTGGCGTCAAGATGACGATCCTTACTAATGACCGTCACTCACCCAATTCACATCCTAACAATAGACTGACTGTTAATTCGATCCAATTCCTCCGTCGCACATTAGCGATAAGGAAACATAACTTTCCTGAGCATAACGAGTTGAGTGAGAATTCTCTAACGATGAAGTCGTAATAAGTCGTAAGGTACACTTCGTTAAAACTAAAGAATTCCCACGATAAACATTTAACCTTTAACAATAAATTGTTAAAGGATAAATGGATTTTTTTTCCTGCTATCATCGAACAGGTTGCAGTTAGAAGTACAGAAGCACGTTACTATTACTCCCTTAGGAATAAATATAGCTTAAGAAATAAATAAATATATATATAAATATAAAAAAAAACCGGCGTTATCAGATTTATTTTTTTTTTCTTCCCTTGCTGAAATTTTCCTTATCAAA
>NW_019384322.1:855499-862140 GCF_000671375.1 Centruroides sculpturatus
AATATATATATATATATATTATTACTTTAAAACCTGATTATAAAATTTTAAAAAGTGAATATTCAATAAAATCTGCTTATTATTATTCGTTACGTAATGCTTAATCAACACTCCAGACTGAAAAAAAAGGAGAATAAAAAAAAAGAGTAAGAGAATTAAAATCCCAAGTGAGTTAAGATGAGAGGGAAAAAATTAAGAAAATAATATATGAAACTGTAAATAAGAATTTTATAGAGTTAATTAAAGACAAACGAAAGAATGTCTCTAGGTAATTTTCCCGTAAAGTTTATAGAGAAAAATAATTGGAAGGAATAAACAAAAACAATATAAAAATCGATAGGTGATATTAATGAAGTGAGGGGGTGGAAGATAGTAACGGCTTCCTTCAACTGGTTCGATGACATCATGATGGAGTGCGAGGCTGAACTCGTCTCAATCTTTAATTAGTTTCAGCCAATGGGATAATAGTCGTATCAGGAACTTAACAAATTGGAATTCTTTCATAGAAACAACGAATGAGTCCGCAATGGACTCTCGAGAAAATGTTGTGTAGACGTGTCCTGAAAATATTTCAAACGACGGAAGTTAAAAAGAGTTTTTCTTTCTCTAATTACCGTAATCGAACCCCTATGGAAATCAACTATTAAAGATTCTTATTTAGTTAAAGGAAATCAAAGTTTTGCTATTTAGATCCTCCCCCCTTTAATAGAAAATGGAAAAGTTTTAGTCTTTCTCCAGATTGCGATCGAGCTTTACCGTAACTTTTTCTTCTTTGGTAAGTTTAGATTCTGTTTTATTGATCTGTCTTAAAAATAATGTTTAAGATTTTAAATTGGAAACTGTTCTGGATCATTCGTAAGTGAAGTGACATTTAAATTGAATTAAGTTTCCACTAAAATGATTATTAAATTGCATAAACTATACGTGAAGATTTTTAATTAATAAATATACTTATTAATTTTTATATCTTAAACATTTAATTATTATTATTTTTTTAATATTTACGTCAAAATATAAGATATTTTCATATTTTAAATCTTATTTAATTTTTCTCTCTTCTAACATTTCATAAAGACAAACAAAAATTTTGTTGACTTTAACCGAGTATAAAATTTAAAAAAAGTTAAATTAAATTGAAGAAGACATTTTAGAAAGTGGAAATAATTTCTAAAGATACGTTAATTAGCATTAATTTAAGTAAACGGTATATTTACCACAGCTTTAAAGAACAGGAGAATGCAATTTACGAGCAATATGGCTTGTCTACATTATATAATTCCTGCAAAAAGAAACAGGGAGGAAAAAAAAACCTAGCAAGCTATGTGATTTTCAACCCGATAATTAAAAAACAAGAAGAAAAAACGCAGTTTACGGTCTAGACCACTTGATTTATCCTCGTATAGCGTTGAAAAAAGTAGCGAGGCATCACGTTTATTTAGAATAAATCAAGCAGCAACAACCCATCCCTCAGAAAATCAAAAGTTGAATGGTTTTAACCAAACATTTTCCGCATTTATAGCGCAGTATATTTATCGAAATACTTACTTTTTATTATATGCATATGAAAATGGTGCAGTATGACGTATAAAATCTAATGGATAGAGAAGTACGCGCAGAATTTTGGAGAGTGGAATTTTTCTCTTCGGTTCCCTCCGGGCTTTCAAGCTGCTCTGTCTACCGAGTCCATTTTATGTGAACTCTGGCATTTTTTATTGCGTGTAATCCATCACACCGGTCCAAGAACACTAAAAATTCCAAAACCGAGAGATTAGATATGGAAGATTCTTCTTTCTTCCTCTTCTTTTTTTATCCTTAGATAGTGTACATAAGCTTACATGGTTTATAAGCAAGTCCGACATGACGATCCTTGTTTGTCTTATGACGAGATTTTAAAAATAAAATAGGTCCATGTTTTGTAGGAGTGGAAGTAATTTGATTTCTGTCTTTACTTTATTCAAATGAGATGGGGAAAATTTTCTTTTTTTCCCCTTTTTGATTTTACTTTTCAGTGGAAATATATATAAATATTTTTGTTTCTTTAGTGGTTTTTTTTGAGATAGAAGTTGCGCTTTTCCAAACACCTGTTTAGTTCTCTTACATGAAGAAAAAAAGAAAGAAAAATCCCTCTTAAAATACGTTTGAAAACGTCAATTTTCTCCTCCCAATTTTGTATAGTTTATGACCTTAGTCTCAAAATTACTATTTATATGATCCTCTCTCTCTCTCTCTCCTACCTTTTCTAATTGCATAATGAAGTCTTAAGAAAGAAAAATAATTTATGAAGACAGTTTAAGAGGTATTAATAAAGTTATAAGAGGTTAAAAAATATATACAGTCTTTTTTCAGATTCAAAAATCTAGTTCTGGATTTAAATATTAGAATTTTTTTTAAAATAAAGTTTTATTCGAATTTCAAACTTTTAGATGGATGCTGCAAGAGGAGTTCGAGGGATGGGGGGGTCACATTTATAGAAGTACAGCTCTAGTTGCTATTTACTGCGCATGCCCAATACATAAACGACATCTGGCGACAGAAAGCGAAAGCTTGTGACTGATAACGTGATTTGCATGAGAAGCACAAGGCACTTCATCCCATGATTTCGCCTAAGCTTAGAAAGATATAAATTTATTCGTGATAATTTTCCTCTAGTCGTTTACGAAATATATTCTATATTAAAATCTTTAATTATACAAAAGTTTAGCTTGAATAGAAATTTACAAGAATTATTATTACAAGAAGTATTACGAAATACGAAGGGGGAGTTAACGAAGGTTATATTTATCTTTTCAGTTGTTTGAGGTAGTAAAGATGTCAAAAAATACGCAAGAAAAATTTATATATTTTTCCTTTAACTTTAGGAAGTTAAAGAAGGGGAGGAATATTCGATGACAAGATTCATTAAACTGTATAAAGTTTGCATAGTCGCGAGAGGAAAATCTTTACTGCGCGGAAAAAATTTAAAGTCAATAGGAAGGAAGGAAGTTTGTTCTGAATACTTAACAAGGTTAAAAAAGTTATAGAGCACTCCACACATTGGGTTTGAGCATAAAGAACATTATATCAATCCTGGTAGGTTTGCTTATTTGCCTGAAGCTAAAAATAGACTTAGAACGAAAGTAGGAGACGATTTATATTCCAGGTTTTCCGTCCGAATTCCGATGTTTGTGTTCCGTCCTGTCAGATACTAAGTGGAAATGAATCGAGAGACCACCAGCGGCATTTTGTTTGTGGCTTGCACACCAAGTGTTTTGATTCCATCACAAGTTTGCTTCAGGCTAAAGAAGGGAGGAGAAGAATCAATGAATGATGGTTGCAGTAATTGAGCTTCTGCAAAGAAATATCTAAGATGAACATCAATTCTACAATTTCTTTCACTTTCTCAACTTCAAATTATGAAGAAATATCGGATAAAATACTGATATAGCTAACGTATTGTATTTTTCTTTCATCCCTTTCCAATTTCGGATAATTAGTAAATGATATAAATACGATGAACTTTAGAATAACTTAAAATGAATCAATAATTTTGGATACAACATGATTTTATACAGAAGATATTTGACATTATATTGAAGTAAAAAAATTTGCAAATTTAATCCGTTTTTATGTAGAAAAAAGTCTTTTCAATATTGATAATTTGAACTGATTTTATTTTTCTTTGGGAAAGTGAGTTAATAATTAGACAAATTTTTAAGGATTATTGTAGGCTATACATGTCTATTTTCTTAATTAATGAAGAAGTATATTTGCAGGAAAGTTGCAGAAAAATATTATTCTATCGTTGATTAACTTGATTAGCTTCTAAACAGAACAGAAAAATTATTTTCTAATACTTAATTATATGCAATTATTAAACAAAATAGTGAAATTACAAAAAAAAAAAAAAACAAAGAAATTTAAGAGCTTTTTCTTCTTCCAATGTCATAATTTGTCAAGAAAGAAGGTTATACATTCGAAATGTTTGCATTATTTGCAAAAATGGAGACTGTTAAATGCCCCGGAGATAGCTTTTTTCCTCATTTCCGTTGTTACATATTCTGAGAAACTAACGTCGCTTTTATAAATAAAATCCGGTAGAAATAAGTTTCCATTCCAGATTTATAACTAAACTATTCACTTCTACCTCCCACAGAAAAAAAAAATCATATACAAGGAAAAAGTAACATCCAATTCTAAATTGGGAGAAGACGTCCCGCTCTCATTTCCTCCCAATTCAAACTCATTCTTCTCCATAATGGATTCTACAGTCGTTACAAATGCGAAGCATGTATCAAATGTATAAATATTATATGCTATTTCTCAACAAATAAAAAAAGGGGGGTTAAGAAGCAAATCTCTCGTTGGTTTCTTATCTGGTACGCCAATGAGTAATATCCGCCTTTGCAAGTAATGTTATCACGTTCATTTCCGAACATGGCAGGTTTCATTCTGCCAGAGGAAGTTGTGACATCATTTATTGAACGAAACTGTTGTCTGTCTATGTTCGAGGCGGCTGATAACACCAGTTATTTGTAGATACAGTCACAAGACTGACGACGTTACCAATAACATCGACAAATGTCCTGTTACACGATATTTCTTTGAGTATATTGTTCGGTAATGGAGTTATTGCAATCGTTTATTCTTTAGCGAATGTATCATAATTTTATTTGTATCATCTCGTAGATTTATCTTAATATATTCACACTTATATCTTATCCGAACTTTACTTACATCTTTCTATTGGAAGCCATTTATCATCGCCCATGCTCTACCTGAAGTTTTGCGTACTTTCTCTAAGGAGAACTTAATTAATTCTGATAATTCAAACTTAAATTTATTTAATTTGCTTGAAGAAGAGATACTAAATTTCATTTACTTTAAATACTAACCAATATTTACTTCGCAAAATGGGTTTATTGCATACTGTGCAGTACAACTTTTAAAGAGTTGTCGCACGCGATATAACGCAGAAAATGCATCTAAAATGTTAAATTTTAAATGGAATAAATAGAAGAATAATTGTTACTTTAACATTTAATAAAAATATAAGTAGTTTATTAGTAAAATTGTGTGTTTATCAAAGGAGCGGAGACAGTTTAATAGAATAACTTCGGAAGGTTTTTGGAAAGGAAGTGCCCATTTCGGATGATCATAAATAGTTAAATCTAGCGTGTAAATTGTCGGAATGTTTATCTTGACTGCTTTTCGACTGACAGTAGCGTCTGGAACTAGAACGACAAAACAGGAGGACCAGCTGACCCTCAGCTTCTGCTAATGACAGGCGTGGGTAATTGAGATGACACGAAAAGGCATAGATTTTAGCCGCCCCTTATTTTAAAAATTTCTGTCCGAGGTAGGGGAAACGTGAAATATATGAAAAATCGATCGAATTTCTCAATTTTTCCTAATCTTTACGGCGCATCTTTCATCCCTCTACACGATGAACAATCAGCCGTCTCTGTTCTTTTTATAAACAATTCCTACGCTATGTGCTCTTTCTCTTTCAGCGCAGACGTTAAGCGGCACGAACTAAGCTCTGTATGATGTGCCTTTCCTACTTCTGACTGGAGGTGATCGAGATAAGCCACGCCACAACGGGGCGACACCTACTCTTGGTGCCCATAATTCATTCCTTCACATCGACTGGATGACGTATAAATTGGTCTTCTGATCACCCTAGACTAGTGCCGAGAGCGACATTGCTGAAATTTAGATAAGCTTCTACGTCTTCAACTTTCTTAGAAAACGTCGTTGGAATGACTCAGACAATTCTTGACAAGTATAAGTGGAAAGTAGATGTTCCATTCTTACCTGTTCTGCCATTTTGTAAAAGTGAAGAGGCATAGATGATAAAATGCTATCATGAGAAGAAAATAACCCATGTCATCTACCATCCTACGTTATAAAGGATGGAACTTTCTTCCATACTACATTCGACTTATATCAGGACCTTCTCTTATTCTATACCCTAGGCAAATTCACTTTACTTCCATAAATATAACCCATAAATCTTTTATAACCGTGGTTATCGAATAAAAATGCAGTTAAATCCTTTAAAAAATATTTTTATGATCATAATAATTCGATCGGTCATAAATTATAACAATTAAAAATTAAAAAAAGAAAATAGAAATTATAATAGTAAAAAAAATATATATATATAGTCATTTTCTTAGACATTAAAGTATAACTCGTATAAAAAATACCTCGACTGGATCATTATAATATGAAAATGTCGTTATTTTAGAATATAAAAATGGATTTATTACCTATAAAAACTAGTTTGGTGCTTGGTTCACTTACGTTCGAGCCTAAAAATTTGGTTACTGAATAAATATTCTTACTGTTATTCGCCCTTTATCTTCAGCAATGTTTGATAAACATGTCTTCAATGCTGATAAAACCTGTAACTCTGTTTAGAAGGTAACACACTTTATATTTATATATATGAGGTCGGTCAGTTTATAGCATAGTTATATGAATTTAATGCCAACACGAAACGATAATTAATTATTATGTAAAATGAAGTAATCATTTATACAAACTTCTAATTAGTAAAGGATATTTATAGTTGTAAATATTAGAAATTAATTAAATATATTCCTTTAAAATAATTTTCTCGATAGGAAATTAATTTTATAAAGTCGAGTTTAGAAAAT
>NW_019384322.1:869108-878882 GCF_000671375.1 Centruroides sculpturatus
AGATATCGCTCTTTATAACAATAAAAAATAAAAGTCTGTTAATTGCTTTTAAAGCAACGCAAGTGATTTAATTTTAAAAAGTTATAAAAGTTAAAATGGGATTTTAGCCAATATAAAAACGGTAAAAAGAAATGGAGAAAAACCTTTAGTAACTGATGTGGCGTTGAACGCATTTAAAAGTATAAAGTTTAAGAGCATTTCCAGTTTATAGTGATTTGGGAGTAGGAAAGAACAGCTTGTTGTTTCATCTTCAAGCTAGAAAGCTTATCGTCACTTTAGCCACCTTCTGAGTTATCGAAGAAAATCGTAAAAAAATTCTATCAACATATATAGGAGGCTGAGTCAGCTGCAGAACGTTATTGCAGTGTTTTACCCGTTTTCTCATCCGAAATTCTCGGACAGAACCGTCAAATTAAACACCATTCCACGTCATTATCACATCCGAAACTTTCGGCAATTTAATAACGTTGACATTTACTTTCGACGTCGAAAATTAAATCACGTGTGTAATAACTTGTCCTTTCATTCATTCTATGCCACATTTTAGCAAAATGGAAGAAGCTGTGAATGAATAGAGTCAACATCCATAGGAGAAACGTTGGTTGCTTTTCTTTTCCTTTATTTAAGTTTACAATCTGACGTCTTTCGCTCGTCTATGACAGATTTTTCATTTTCCTCCGATGGTCATCTAATTTACGACATGTCTACGTTAACCGCTAACTTCCTAACTCGATATTACGTCTTGTCAATTCGTGAAGTAACTTTGTGATTACATCCTTTAAAAACCATCCTTTCTAACAAAGAAAAAAACGTGAAAAACTTATTAGAAACGCATCAAGTGATGATTAAAAATTTAAATAAAAAGAGAAAGACAAATTGCTAAAGTAAATTTTTGTTTTTAATAAAATTTTCCCTGTTAATTTGATGTGTTGAAGACTGACGTTATTTTTAGCGCTAGAAAGAGAATAGGTTGGGGGTAAATTGAAAATTATGTAATTCTAATGAAGGAAGGCAGTTAAACTAGTTTAAAATAAAAAATATATATATATACCGCAGCTGAATTTAAAAATATGAAATAGTAAGTATTTTTTTTATCGAGAGAAACAAAATTAAATATTTAAAATTTGAATGCTTCAAATTATTAATGACACAATTTAGCTTAAGATTGTTTTTTCTGTATAACCGCATCGTGTGTACATAAATATATATATATTTGCTAGCAATATAAATAAATACAGGAAATCTGCAAGTTTTTTTTTCTTTTCCGTAAATAGTTTAATATTTCCACAAAAGATATAAAAAATGCATAGACGCAAAGTGAAACAAGTCATTTCAAATTTACAGAAATGAAAAAAACTTAAGTTAACATCTGCATGCAACTCGACTAAACCACATCTAGAAGTTTCCATTTCTCAATCACGAACCGCATTTAGCCATCACACAACTGAAGGAAATTACCTTTATTCTAGTAAAGCCTCGTAGAAGTTGGGTGGGGATTGGTTGCCTTGGAAACAAGGGGGATGCTGCCCAATTACAACCACGGGGGTTAAGGATAGCGAGAACATAACCCGCCCTTTATTACAAAGCAGGATATAAAGGAGTGGGAATGTCGAGGTGTGAATATGTACCTTAGTCAAATCATACCGTCGAGAAGAGAGTCGTAAATTCTCAATGTAGTATTTTGAAGAAAATACATAAAAAAAAATTAAAGTATATGGAGTGATCTTACTACCTGAAAGTCTCATTCTATATGATATTTTGGAAGAACTTTGTTGGATTATGTTTTGGCATAGAAAAGCTTCAATAACTCTCGATGCTTCTCAACAATCGATACGTTTACCTTCACAGTATCTTTACTCAACGTGTTACTGTTTACTTTCTGAAATTGTAACATTACAAGAATTTACACAGTCTAGTTTTAAAGAAAATTTAAATTTATAACTGTTTATTTTAGTTATACGATCTCCGGGGGTGTGAAAGAAGTTATGTATAATAAAGTTAAGTGCAAGAGATGCATGAATGTTAAAGGTCTTATTACTGCCAATATTTTAATGTTGAAGAAGATTAAAGTTTCAACAGCAATATTAAATGTCCAAAAATATTTTTTTATTGATAATTTATAAGAATAAAAATTTACTTGTAAAGGTTGAAGACCGAATCCATATTTTAAAATAAAAGTTTATGCTTTAAGAGAAGAAAAATAATTAAATTCTTTATTGCTTTTTTTTCAGTAATTGAAAAAGCTAGACACTTAGAAAAGTAATGTGGGGTTAGTAATAAAATTATCTATTGAAATTTTACTTTAAATTAAGAATTGATTTGAATTTTACACAATTTAGAATATTAAAATAGGAAGAATTGCATTTGATATGACGGAAATACAAGTAATTATAATGGAAGAACGGAATAATAATTAGAAAGATATTAAATGTAATTCGAAAAATAAAGAGAAAATTAGTAAAGTAGATGATACTTTGCATTCAGAGTAAATAAAATATATATATATAAGAACAAGAACTAATTTCTATTTATGATTCCAAAAAAAATATTTTTCAAAGAAAAAATAAATATCAATTCTGAGTTAAAGTAAAAGGAAAATCAGATATAAAAAATTAATAGAAAATATAAATTTCTTAGCATCAGATAAAAACGAAGAAATAGTCTTCTTTATATAGAAAAATACTAAAGATGAAAAGATTAAAAGAAGGAAATAGAAGGCAAAAATAACGAAACACATTCTTCAGAAATTAAGAATGACATCTAAAAGAAGAAGAAGAAAGAACAAAAAAAAAAAAAGAAAGAAAAAAAAAAGAAAAAAGGAAACAAGTTAAAGTAAACTAACGAGTAAAACATCAAATAAAAAAGTCCATTGGATCTATTCATTAGAACAAACCGGGAAGTGTAATCAAGGCAACGAACCAAATGAAGACCAAAGCCGAAAAGGTTACATAAATTATCCAAATCGTTTGAGAAAAGGCCAAGAAGCAATCTCTTTCTTAATGTTTTCACTAAACGACTGTTTGGCTTTAAATATGTGCCATCTGTATGCATATATATAGAACGACCTGTTCACAAGTAATTCAAATGACTGAGAAAATATCGACATTTTGTGACAGCAAGTATTTGTGATAAATTATCAAAGACTGTTCAAAGTTAGAAATTTCATTTTCTGTCGAGAAAACAATCAGATGCAGCAACACGTTCGCTTGACAGTAACTATCAATTATACAGTATAGAAATAACTGTCGTCAGTTTTAACTCTTATCATACGAGTTTATATATATAATTTCTAATAAGCTCGTACGAAATTATTCATTGTCAAAAAATTATCTTTTACCTATTTATATTAATNGCATTTAAGATACTCTCCTCCTTGCTTTAATATATTATAAAACCTTCGGTTGTATTCTTTAAGATCCCATTTTTTAACAGACAATAGTTGAATCAGAAAATTAACGAGTCTCTCCTTCGTAAGCTTTCTTTGAATTCGTGTCACGATCCCAATGATAACGTTCGGTTTTGCATAATTATTCTATCATAAAAGTGTTTTTCTTTTTATTTATTTATTTTTTTAAACAAATAATATTTTATTATTATTATTATTTTTTTTAATTTATTACTTTAAATAAAAAAAACCCACAAGTTTGCTTTACGAATATTATTTTTTAATACTTTATATACGAATATAACGCCGTAAAGCAAATTACTTTAAGTAAAAAAGCCGAAATTTAGTATTAAAAACAATAATTTTATTTTATGTTAAGAAATTCATCCAAATGAGAAATTACGATATATTTTTTTGTTTTATTATTTTCATCTGGACGGATTATTCGAAAGCAATATAAACCTTACTGTATAGATATCCCAAGATATGGATCATAAACAATACTTCCATCATAAATTTTTCCTTTTTGAAAAATTTAATAGAATTTCCTGATTTACTGAAAAATCCGATAATTTATGATACAAATTTTCATCTGGAAAAAGAGAGAGAGAGAGAGAGTAGAAAACTTGGAAGGAAGAAAAGAGAGTTGATGGATCTGTTCATTCGGCTTCCTGCTTTATAAAACTTCTTTATATTGATTTCAATTTGGTTTCCACAATGATTTACTATAGTCACGCGATACAAATGCAACAGGAATGTACTACAACCTGTACCTGTGTTAAAATACTGGCACGTTCAAATTGACGGCAGTGTATTGCCAATGAGTCATACCCAAGGGAGTTCAGCAACTCCACCCATTCTTTGATAAGAGCCGTGATTCACGGACGTAGGTGGAGCTATCACATTACAACACTTATAGGGCATGGTCGCTACATTAAATCCCTTTTTATAGACGCACACTGCAATCTTCAGAGTGATTGCTTCCCCCAGATTGGATTGTTTAATTTGCTTGATTGAACACTTTTTATGATCTCTGGAGTAGCTGTTAAAAACTTGAAAAATGTTCCAAGAAAGTTCTAATGAGCCAACGAAGTCACATGCTGAGATTTTCTATAACGATCTTGATGGTTTAAGTTTTGGTTAAAGTGTTTCCTTAATGAGCTTTCCTATCCGGTTAATTAATGTTTTCTCCATGTTAACACGATTTTTGTAGTGAAAATTTGGCCATTTTAATAAGCCAACACCTCTTATTTTTCTATTAATATGCGTATTTGTTTAGCGATTTTAGAAAAAAAAAATCCTTCTAAATGATCCTTTTTCTCGTTTCCTAACGAGTAAAGCTTATTTTTGTGAGTTTTGATATATTTTTTCCCCTCTTTTGAATTAATAAAATTATAAAATTCTGTTTAAAATAAACACAGATTAATCTATATGTGTTAAGATTAAATATTAAAATATTTAACATTAAATTCTAATTTAAAAAACAAAGATTTATACTTTATATATGAAGAAAGACGAATATAAAAGATGGAAGTTTATCAGAATGTGCTGTTACTAAAGGGGATAAAACTGTTATTCTTCTACACTCAAAAATAACTGTTTGAATACGATTAGACATAAAAGATTTATTAGAACACGTCGAAAAATTGGATATTTATGAAAGAACTCTGAACATTTTTTAAAAGTATCAACAGCAAAAACTACAAAACTTTCAATTCACCCAATTTCTCTTTTGTTTGATGCAAGAGTAAAGAAAGCAAACATTTGTCACAATGACATGTTTCAAGGGAAAACATTAATCACGACTAGATTTCACAGAAATTCAATCTCATCGTTGGTACACTTACGAGAAAGGAAATTACAATTTCCTTCTAAAATATTGGAATCGATATAAAGAGTAAACGTCTGATATATGTTAAAGTCTTGGCCGAAAGATCTAAACTGTTTCTCACGTGAATGATTGCCTTATTTCTCCTTAAAATAATGTGAGATACGAAAGTATGTAAGCACTTAAATTTATAAGAAGAAAACTCTTTAAGAAAACTATAACTAAGCTTACTTTTTCTTTAAATTACTCCGACATTATTATCTCAACAGTATCAAAGTCTTGTTTTATAAACATTTTAATTTTACTTTAATATCTAAGAACTTTACTTAAATTTAGTTATAAGATATATTTTTAGAAAATGTAGTAGAAAATTTTATTATTTTTCAAGAATTTTTAATACTTATGTATTAAGTTTTAAGTTAGTAATTTATAAAGCTAAATGTTTCTGGAATATAAATTAAATTATTTTCTAAAGTATAAATGTTTCAATCCAGAAAGTATTCTGGTAAATACTAAGAAAAAAAATTTCATCGAATGCCTATAGGCAAAAATAGAATACAAAAAACCGAAAGGGAGGAAAAAATTCACCAAAACAAACTGCAAAGCCACACTTCACTTTTCCAATTGGCCTGGCAAGAAAAGTTTTGGAAAGGAGTGAGACTTTCTGCAAGCAAACTATTCCCGCTCCAATTTTTGGAGAACAGAGATTCAGAAGAAAACAGGGACTCTGTAACGATGAGGGAAAAACGAATGGAAGATAGGCGAGTTTATTTTCTTTCCATTGACATATGTAATGGCAAGGCACAAACCGTCTCTCAAGCTGATTGGACAGCCTCAGACGGGAAATAACTTTAGGAGAAAATTCAATACTTTTTTTCTCTGTTACTGCAAACGAAAATACTTTTCTGCAGTCATTTGATCAGAAAGACTGTAAGAGCGAAAACGGACTAGACCTAACTTTCCTCATCATCTTCCAACTTAGATGAACTTAAGTTTATTGGAGGTAGAGAATAAAAAATTCAGACCATTATAAAAAAAAAGACAATAGCAGATAAAAAAAAATCAAATAGCAAGATTGGAGAAAGTTAAGCCAATTTGTCAAATTTGTAAAAGATATAGAGCTTAATGTTGATTTCGATTTCTTTTTCTTTTTCTTCTTACTGAAACTTCGAATAAAAGTTATTCTTTACTTATACTACCAAGATAATTGCACACTTATAGAATATTTCAACTACTTAAACGAAGAAATAGAGTTCAATTTTCACTAATCGGAACATCTTAATATGAAAATTCAACTCCATTTTGTCAATTAAATTTCATTTTAAATAAAGAATTAAATTTTTACTACACGAAAAGTAATTTAAAATAAACAACGTGCAATTATTACGGATTAAGAATACTTAAAAGCATCTGCGATAATTTAAAATATCTTACGCTGATAATTGGACAGATACGAAGCAATTTAACATTTTTATCTTCATCTTAATATCACGATTCCACTTAATTTATCACAGAGTAGAAAATCAAGAGCTTATCTTAAAACTCCCGATAAGAAGACTTTTCTTCAACTAGCTGGTTATATGGATAAGTAGTGATAAGTTTTAACTATACTCGATTGCTTCTTGAAGGAAAATTATACCACTCGAAACCATAACTAGACATAACAGACAGATGTTAATTATGTCCGAATTATAGGGTGCGACGGTATTCAATTTGGGACCATTACAGCTACTGGAATGATCAAGTGGAGTAGCGTTGTCGGAGCGTAAAGCTAGACATTTTTACGACGGAGAAGCTGCTTTGTAACGAGGTCATAACTCACTAGAAAATAAAGTTGTATTAACCACAAGGTTTGGCTAGAGAACCTTGTGTTTTTCGCCTAGCAGCGTAGTAAAGAAGAGTAGGTGGGTAAGCAGAGGAAAGGGGATGGATGGGTACGAATGGGGGAGTAAAATGCAGAGATCAGGGAGACGCTTGGCAAATTATGACAGTCAGTGAAAAATGTACCTTTACATACCTCATCCGTAAAATTCCACTCTACTCTCCCCTCTAGGCCGGAAAAAGGGGAGGAAGTCCGGAAAGGATTAGAGGGAGAGGAGAACCTCTTGGGGAGAAGAATCGCTGCAGTGTACCAAATCCTGTTCGACTTCTGTTGCATACGAATGTAGCCCCGGCTGATCCTTAGCCCGCATTACCCAACCGTTCTGGGCTCCATAAATCTGTGAAAAATAGTAGGTTCCTACCAGTCAGGATCATCTACGTCCGGTATTTCATATTTATTCAAACGATACTATCTAGCACAGAGATGCTATTCAATCTGTTATTGGAAATATTCTTTTCTCTCCGAGTCGTTTCACTATATACTTTTTTTTTTCCGGAAAATAGACAATCGGTATTGTTGGCTTCGAGCTTTACAAAGTAAATTTATTTTGTTCCCCTTCTCGACTGTGGTTCTCTTAAAGGTTTTTCGGAATGTTACTTCAACTTATGCTCCAGGGGAAGACATTTGAGATGTATCCAGGTTAGCCTTTACATCAACAAGCAAAGACATTTTACTTGCTTGAAAAAAGTCCGTAGGCTGGAAAAAGTATTGCACTTAAAAAGAATCAATGTTCGGGTACAAGTGATAAAAATAACTTTCGGTCGTAATAGGTAGTTTCTTAAAAAGCCTCATATCTTTTGTAAGACATTGCATTACATCCAAACTGATTCACTATTGCTATTTCCAGGAGAATGCTTAAGTTGGAAAAGTTTCTTGTATTTTAAACTTAAAAAAATGAAGAAAAAAAATGTTAATATAGTATAATAACATTGAAATTTATGGTAGCATCTACAAATTAACCAAAAAGAAAAAAAAGATCTGAGCAACCTTTCATATTATAAGTTAAAAAATTACCTTTCTCCTATGATAATTTAGTATTAATGATATAAAAATAAAAGACTAATTTACGAAATAATTAAACTTATATTTATGCATATATACATATTTTTNAGCAA
Organism: Centruroides sculpturatus; assembly: GCF_000671375.1. Classification (NCBI taxonomy): domain Eukaryota; kingdom Metazoa; phylum Arthropoda; class Arachnida; order Scorpiones; family Buthidae; genus Centruroides; species Centruroides sculpturatus. Next base: position 877,319 of record NW_019384322.1, read on the forward strand.
TTTAAAAAAAAATATATTTTACGAAAACATTTTACGATTTTCCAGAAAAAGTAGGAATACTTTTCTTATAAAATTCAACAGTTTATAATAAAATTATATATCAATTTTCGCAAGATTTGATTGTGGGTTTTTTTTATGAGATTTTGCGTATTTATATAATCTTTTTTTAATGTGGATTTTCCGGCTGAGAACAGATGTTTTCCGTTTACCAATAAGTTGCTGGAATTCGTGTGACATGAGGGTATATACAAGATAATTCCCATCGGGACTCCACTAATCTGTCGCATTATTGGACGAAGCATGATGTCGGATTGAATATGTCAATGGAACTGATGATTGAGGACTTGTTTAACTCCGTTTATTTATCTCACTATAAATAGAAACACGATAAATGACTGAGGAATAATTTCCGGTTGATAATTCATTCACTTTAATTTCATCTATCTCTTGTTTAATTCTTAATGCAGAATAGATAGGATTTAAACTTTAAAATATTCATCGAATTCAAAATTATGTTTAATGTGCTTAAAACTCGGCTATAAATTTTTTATTCAAAATTAAAAACTTTCTAATTTGCATTTATATCTTTAAAGATACGATCTACAACATTTTTATAAAACATATTTTAAAAATAAAATACTATATTTTTCCATAAAATATTTTAAAATTCTCTTAAATAATTTGTAATTTTAGAGTTTTATTGAAATTGTAAAAAGTCAATTTAATTTTATATCGCCTCTAACCTCTATTGAAAAAAAAAAAAAAAAAACAAAACAGCAGCAAACAATCTTCGGAAACAAGCCAGCCATTCACTCAATGGCAATAAAAAGGTTGGGTTTTGTTATTATAATGTGATTTCTTGTGCCGATATCTGCTAGAAAATTTGGAAATGTCAAGCTAGTGAATCCAAATCAGGGGCGGCGAACTGTCTGATCGATATTTCCTCTGCAGTTGATTGTGATGCAATGTGCATTGTAGGATAACACTCTCCGAGTAGAAATATCAAGTGAGTGATTATCATACAACAAGATCGCAAAACGAATGGAGAAACGGCATATGGATTGCTTCGAAGATTATGGAGTCATTGCTGAACTTTACCAAACATTGTTGTTTATATGTTCTCTTTATACGGTTCCTATTTTTTTTTTTTTTTAAATCATTCAAAAAGTTGTAACCACATCTACGCATTTTTCATGTTTTACGAAATCTCATTGCTCCAGAAATATCAGTATCAAAGAAAAAATATTTTAACATGTTTATTCTAAATAATTTTCAGAAATTATTTTTATATTAAAAATACAATAAATAACATATTAAAATTAATAAATTCGTTTCATTTTAAACAATCTTTAAAAGAATAATACTTAAAATGTAATAATAAGTGTTGATGTACTACTAATAATATGTGAATTTTAATAATTTCCATAAATTAATATCAATATAACTATTAATTTGTAACTATTAATATATAATATAATATATAACTAATAACTATTAATATATGGAGTTATTGCAATCGTTTATTCTTTAGCGAATGTATCATAATTTTATTTGTATCATCTCG